>NW_007588000.1:0-803 GCF_000523025.1 Cynoglossus semilaevis | reverse complement strand
TGTTCGCAGTGAGTGATTAGTTTGCAGCTAGTGATTTGTTTGCAATGAGTGATTATTTCATAGTGAAAGATTAGTTTACAGTGAAAGATTAGTTCACAGGGAAAGTTTAGTTCACAGAGAATGTTTAGTTCGCAGTGCGTGATTAGTTCACAGAGAGTGATTCGTTCATAGCAAAAGATTAGTTCACAGGGAAAGTTTAGTTCACAGAGAATGTTTAGTTCGCAGTGCGTGATTAGTTCACAGAGAGTGATTCGTTCATAGCAAAAGATTAGTTCACAGGGAAAGTTTAGTTCACAGAGAATGTTTAGTTCGCAGTGCGTGATTAGTTCACAGAGAGTGATTCGTTCATAGCAAAAGATTAGTTCACAGGGATCTCTGATTGTCGATGTGCCGGTTCACACGATTACTGTTAGAAGGAATCCTGTCACTTCTAAACGTTTAAATAGCTGCTTTGGTCGCAGCGCTACTTTACTTGTGTAACTTAATTACCAGTTAACTCAGTTAAGAAAAAAACGCTACGAGTGCATTTATTGCTATTGGCAATGGTGTCTACAAAAGCGTATTGGTTCTTATTCTTCTGAGATGAGCAGGTTTCTCTTTTCACCAGGGTTTCCATGGAGAGAAAGTCCTGAACAGAGAGACTGAAATTGGGGCTGACCCCAATGATGGTCACTGATTGTGACGTATGTGGATTTACAAGCAAGCAGTGGAACTATGGGAGTTAGAGTCCTTAAAAGTGCTGTGATAGTACCTACAGCAGTCTGTCTTCCCTTTTTTAAATCTATAAATACACAATGCAGCTC
>NW_007587999.1:0-803 GCF_000523025.1 Cynoglossus semilaevis | reverse complement strand
TTTCTTCTTCATTATGCATTTTTTGGCGGGTGCGACTTACTCGTGAGCAAGTTATAGTCGGAAAAATACGATAATACGGTATGAGTAATTACCATTCCGATCTTAAATACAACAATGTTGTATCGTGGTTGACTTAAATTAAATGTATATAGTATACATGTACTTTTCAATGGTGTTTTTTTTACGCAACGTGTCCAACACTGCTCATATTTGTCGTTTGTTATCAACTCAGTTTGATCTAAATGACACCTTTTTTTTCTACTATTTAATTGATCCCAAGGGGTTCATAGATCAGCCAAGGAACTGCACTTTGTCTGAGACGACTTTTATCTCTTATGTAATACGTCGTATAATAATAATTATATCAGAGGTAAGAGGTGAACGCTCTGTTGGGAAGTCCCCCTCCACCCCGCCCAGTTTTGAGCTGTTTATCAGGAAATATACAGGAACCACATGAGGACGGTGGAGGAAAGAGGAATTACACTCAGAGGATTTCCTCTCTGATGTGGCTCATCCTGTGGTCTCGGACTGGAATAAAAATTCTGTCGTCTTACTCTTTGTTGACTGTTTTAGTTTTTATAGTCCCTGTTTATTGACTGAAGATGTGGCTGAGATTATTGGACTGTGGGTGTTGGAAATGAACTGAGGCTGAGTCAGGGAATCTCGTCTGGAGCCTTGAGAATAATCTCACTATTCTGAGACGGTGTGTCCCACTGCGGGTCAGACACAGGTCTGTCTCAGAACAGATCAGAGCTTCAGTTTCTAACAACACATTGAATATTCTCTTTAATCTATGATATTTA
>NW_007587998.1:0-803 GCF_000523025.1 Cynoglossus semilaevis | reverse complement strand
ACTTGATAATTAGGCATCATATCCCCTGGCTGTGAATTGACTGCTCACCCCAACTTCTGTTCCCTGTCTCCTGTCTTAGGGACGATGAAGATGTCCAGCTCTGACAGCTACTTCTATGCAGCCATTGTCGCTGTGCTGGCGGTGCATGTGGTTTTGGCCTTGTTTGTGTACGTGGCCTGGAACGAAGGTGTGCCTAAAGGAAAGGGCAAACATGATTAAAACTAGGTTTACAAAACCAATAAGGTAGGTAGAGATGAGGTTGTGAAGGGGAAGCCACGTTTTTCTCTACACTGAACGTTGAAGCACTGGTGATGACAACAGCTACAAACCTGAAAGAGAATCTTAAACTTGAGATTAAAGTACATACATATGTACAATAGGAAAGAATGCTGTTTGTTGTGATTCATATTTTTCACCTCAGCAGATCTGCTTTTGACTTTTAGTTAAATGAAAATGTTACTATTTGGGGAAAGGACAGTCTTATTTTAAAATAAGCTGCCCATTGACTAAAGTGCTCTCACGAGTATGTGAAATGACACATTTTGGAATTCTTTGTATTGTGTCAAGTATGATTAATTTGATTGAAGTTGTTTCCTTTGAAACCTCGTTTTCTGTACTGAAATCTAAAAATATGTGATGTAGATACTGTTTAAGTCCCTATCAGGGATGCAAAAATATGGAATAAAAGTTTATTTGTAATAAAACATTTATTTTTGTATTATGTGATGTGAAGTACAAAGTATGATATATGAGTACTTTAATCTCAAAAGCAGTAATAAAGTAGGCAACTGGACTCACCTCAA
>NW_007587997.1:0-803 GCF_000523025.1 Cynoglossus semilaevis | reverse complement strand
CACTTTGGGAACCTCTGCTTTACTTGAACGAAGTATTGAGCACGGCTGGATTCTTCACACACCTATTTGACGGTCCTATTCTCAAAGGCCAGTGTCTGTGCCTTTATCTTTAAATGGCAATAAGCCCCTTCATTGTCAACCCACCTCTTCCAGCGGGGTAGACCTGAGGACGGCTTCATGTAACCACATCAACAGTTGAGCAGCGAGCGAGAATTGGCTGCCTGAGAAACCCTGCAGTGTGTTTCTCGTGTATATGTGCAGCATCTGCCAGGCAGGTTTGGAAAACCAGCAGAATGACTGACAATAAACTGCAATCAAACCATATATATATGTTTGAGCTAGACAACAAAGCAGGATGTTTGTTGCTTCGACATTGCTCTCATGTTAATATTGTAATCTGTCATACAGGGTTATGTGTTCTTAGTAATATTTGGCTTAATTCCCGGTCTTTGGTATTTGGTGTGAAACGGGATGCACAGGATGTTTGCATGAGCAACTGAGCGAGTGAGCTGGAAGATTGGTGCAGCAACAAATACAGCAGCTCTGCTCTGGACTTTATTAAACAATTTTCCATTTACAACTGTTCATTTCAACAAGCTGTGAAGTAGTCATGCAAGCATGAGGACCATGGTAGTACCTGTGGTGTTACCAGGTCCAAGGCAAGTTCCCTCTGTGATGTGATGCTCTGGATAGTGTACAGCATGGGTCCCCAACCCCCGGTCCGTGGGTCTATTGGTACCGGCGGCAGTGGGATACAGTAAAAAAAAAAAGGTAGATCAATTTTACTAATTTACTTCATTCAA
>NW_007587996.1:0-803 GCF_000523025.1 Cynoglossus semilaevis | reverse complement strand
TTTGACTTTGACGGTGGAGGATTCATCTAGACCAGGCACGGGAAAAATAAGGCCCGGGGGCCAAATGCGGCCGGTTCAGCTTTTTAATCCGGTCCGCCAAACTTTTCCAAATTATATAATTTATTTATATTACCGTTTTACGTCTACCTTTTCCCTGCAATACCTACGTTTCCCCAATAGATGGCGTAGAAAATGATAACAGTATTTTAGCATTTTAGCCCCTTTAGCAGTAATCTCATTTAGCACTCCAAAAGAGTTTAATTTAGTTACCGTAGCATCATACAAAATATCATTTGTTTTTAATTACATTTTTTTGACTGTGACTAAATATTGAAGTAAATTTTGAAGTTTTCTTCATCAAAACCTCAATAGTCATGTAGTTATCAGTTTATATTTTTAACAAATGTCACACATGTGAATACAGTAGATCAATAAGTCACAGTTTGACCTGCAGGTAAAAATAAAAGTTTTTGAATTTGAACTACAGCTCAGTTTAGAGCTTCGTTTAACTGCGCGTCAGCGTCTCCTCTGACCCATCTGTCCATTGTCCTCTGACCTGTAGTGAAGCCCGTAACCTGACGACAGGTCGGGTTACGACTAAGGAGAGAGTGACACCATTCTTCTCCTTCATTCACTCACTCACTCACAGCTCAGTTCTATTCACTGAACATCCATTTAATATTGGCGAAACCTAAGCCTGTCATGGTAGAGTCGTGTTAGGGCGACCTGTCAGTGGACGGACTGTAAGGATCAGGGGAGAATGATCTGCTCACCTTCAACAACGAACCTGTTTAAAAAAAAAA
>NW_007587995.1:0-803 GCF_000523025.1 Cynoglossus semilaevis | reverse complement strand
GAGTTGGCAATACAACAAAAGTTAAGAAAGTAAATGGCAACAAGTTTCATAAATCCATCTTGTAGAAATGTAGATGTTCAGACTTTTCACCAAATAAAATAAATAAACATGCTATAAACACACAATATCAGTTACATCAACTAAACAAAGTGACACTAAGAATATTCTAGAGTGACTGAAGAGAATATCTTAATCCCAAAGACTGAATCCAGTTCTTTTTGTTTTGTCTTCTCTCTGAGAGAAAAGCTTGTGAGTTAATGGATGGAACACACTCAAATTCCACCGAGACTCATCCTCAAAAACCCCTCTCAGCGCTGCAGCTGTTTTACAACAGGGCCACTCTGCTGCAGCTGCAGCTGCAGCGCTGCTGTAACATCCTGTCCTGTTCTTCTCTTTACTGTACCACCTTCATGCATATTTTACTCCTCTCTCCGACTCTATCTTTCTTTCTGTATTATTCTCTTCTTCATCCACCACAGAAACCAAAGTGTGATGACATCCTCCTACAAAGACCTCCTGCTGTGAACCACACAGTCCTCGGCTCCAGGTCCAAACCTCTGACATACACTGCTAATCCCCCAGCATTAACTATTAAAACCACATTAACGTTTATGCATCTTCAAACAAAGTTCAGCATGGAGAAAAATTGCGTCATGGACCAGATTAAATTAAATTAGCCAAAATTGGTGATTTGTATAACTTTTACCTATAACCTTAGTTTACATTTATCTCTTTTTGACCTTATGTTTGATATTTATTGATAATTGTTTTGTAATCTCTTGGCTAGTGTTTACTTTTTAGAG
>NW_007587994.1:0-803 GCF_000523025.1 Cynoglossus semilaevis | reverse complement strand
TTGACATATCTACTGCTCTACTGTGATTGGTCCAGAGCCGTGTCCCTCATTGCTGCTGCAGAGACACATGGCGGAGCTGCTGAACACGGACAAAGAAATGGCTGCTTCGTTTCTTAACAGTGTCCTCAACCAGCTAAACTGGGCCTTTTCTGAGTTCATAGGCATGATCCAGGAGGTATACATACACACATGCTAACATACAGTAGTTTGAAAAACCTGTGGAGGACGCGTTCACATCTACCGTCCTCTTAATACTCCTCATGGCTCCCTCTTCTTAGCCTCTCTCCTCACTTCTCTTGTCCTCAATCCCTCTTTCCTTCTCTGTCCTCCAGATCCAACAGGCAGCAGAACGTCCAGAAAGGAACTTTGTGGATGCTCGTCAGCTGAAGGTACCGTTTCCTTTAAAATACTGACAAAAGAGAAAAGTGAGAATGGAAAAGTCACAATCTGTCTGATAACATCAGACACTTGGTTTCAGGTGTGTGCCACCTGTTTCGACCTCTCTGTGAGTCTGCTGCGAGTGCTGGAAATGACTGTTACCTTGGTTCCTGAGATTTTTCTGGACTGGTCCCGCCCCTCTGCTGAGCTGCTTCTCAGACGATTGGCCCAGGTGAATAATCAGGCTCCGCCCCCACACACCTCTCTGTCTCTGTTCAGCTACACTGTAGAGCACATATCCCAAACCACACGGCCCCGGATTATTACATCTGATTTCTTTTCACCGTGACTAATCTGACAATAGAGTTGAAGTGGACAAGTCATTCACCATCATTTCCAGACTTTTGAGCGCACCTGAATATAAG
>NW_007587993.1:0-803 GCF_000523025.1 Cynoglossus semilaevis | reverse complement strand
GTGTCAGTGCAGCGAAGGGCAAAAAGTGAATCAATTTAGAGATATAATTCTGTACCGGTGCCACAGTTCGATGCACATGTACCTTAACTGCATACATAAACAACAACAATGGAATACATATGTCAAGCTGTTTAGTCCCCAGAGGAGATCCTCATGAAGACAGTTGGTGAGGTCATCAATAATTAAAACAGATGTAATTCCCATTAGCCATGAGAGTAGGCACATAAATAGTTAATATGCTCCTTGTGTCGTGTCCCACCCTCCCCCTCGGTGCACATCGTCCCCCACTGTCTCTTTCCTTGTGGCTCCCCTAACTTTTTCTCATCTTTCATCTGTAGCCATCTTTAGTCTTCTCCTGAAGCTCCTGTCTCCCTCTCCACTCCCCAGACTTTGGAGAATAGAGGGGAGGCAGCGGGCTCCAGCTCCGACACAGAGTGATACAGATTATAATGGGTCCACTGAGGTGGTTTGATAGGATGGGGAAGGAAGGGGGGAGGATGAAAGGTGAGCCTGAGGAAACAGAGGGCACGATTTATGACCTGGTATCATGGGACTTATTAAGTGAAGTGGCTGACACTGGTGTCTGCTTACACATCAGCCTCCCACTAATGAAAAACCGACAGCTCAACCAACAACTCAAATCTGAAAGAAATTTTAAAAAAGAAAGAAAGAAAAGAAAACGTTGTTGAAAGATGAATAATTCTGTAGGAAGTGCAAATGAACCACAGGGATTTCTGCCCATTTAGACAGAGACAGGAGAGTGAAATGCTTTGGGAAGTGAAGCAGAATTGTTTCTGCACTTT
>NW_007587992.1:0-804 GCF_000523025.1 Cynoglossus semilaevis | reverse complement strand
GGGGGGTCGGGCTGGCAACTGTTGTCTGGAACAACTGTAATTTCTTAGGCAAACAATTTATGTCTGTTTCCCAAACTTGAAGGTCAATAAATCCCACCGCCTCTACTTCTTGTCCTCATTCTTATCATTCTGTTATTCATCCACAGGCAAGACAATGTAGACTTTTTAACTGGATTTTTAAGAGTTCTGACAAATCCCCAGACGATTTTGTTTTAAAAGGCCCACAACCTTGTTAGTAACAGTGCTTTCAAATTGGCATAATTCCCAAAACAGTGGCAAAATGATGACAACTTTCCAAGAAAAGTTTCTTCAAAACTCTTAAAATGAACGCATATGGACAATAAATGCCAAACGGCATAAAAATCCTAAACATTTCACAAGATAGATAGAGGAAACGCTCATGTTCAACACAACAGAAGTGATTCGTGCCTGACGAACCATTTCAACAGGTGCAGAAAACATAAGGGCAACAACAAGTTGCTGCTCTTAAAATATGAAAAGATTCAGAAAGATTCTTTTTCTGGGCGGATAAGCGCACCAGACGTCACATTTGTAAAGAAAATAACAGTTTTCATCCACAGGTGTCACACTGTCCTTATCAAGTTTCACTTACATGCATCGGAAGGGTGACTCTATACAAGTGCCTCCATTTTCACAGGGTCTGGATTTATCCAAGCATCGGTACCCTGGGAAAATGGGAGAAAACAGTTAGAGAATAACGCAACCTGGAAACAGTTTAGATCGAATGCATTTGTGGGTGTAAAATCAAATTAGTTTAATTAAAAGTTGGCTTGATGTAAAATA
>NW_007587991.1:0-804 GCF_000523025.1 Cynoglossus semilaevis | reverse complement strand
TCAACTTAGGGGCTAACCTGAGCTAACTGCAATCAGCTTTTGTGAAACCGGAGGTTAGAGTTGGACCTCTACGGCTTAAGATAGCCAGCGCTGAGATTTTATTTCAGAGTTTTATGAGCCTGCTTCAAGAAACGGACCCCAGCTGGTGTGATGTTGTTGTTACAGCCCGTTGTTTGATGGAAGCAATAAAGGGTGGTGAACATTTTGTGTTCTTTGCAGATAAGGACTATTTCTTGATCGTCATTCAGAATCCATCCGATTGATTCGGAGGAGCTGCCGCTGCTGCCGACTCCTTCTCACCGTCTCTTTTGTTTTAATAAATGGCCAAACTTTTGTTTTTGTTTTAGTGAAAATGTACATCTTGTTCACCTGAAGCTTTGTATAAGCAGACATCATGGCAGAAGGTTAAAGGTGAATTTGAACTGTCCTTCACCACCATTCCAGTCCCCTCTATGCATCATGTAAGTTAATTTTAGACTAACTGATGTTTTAAGAACATTAAAGAAGAAGTCAAGCCTGCAAAGAAAAAACAGCTGACGCAGAATATTCCCTTTGTTCGTTCCCGATGAAGTCTCTTGATTATTTATTGTTGTGTTATGTTGGCAGGAGATTGTTGAAATGTTTTATTGGTTGAGCAGCAATTGACACGACACACGCTCTTTCTGAGATTGTTCAAATAAAAACATGGATAAGTTGGTCTTTGGTCGACGTCTTCTGTTGTGTGTGACAGTTGTTTAATATTTTTATCATTTTATACTGATAATTTTGAGCTTCACAACAGAAAACAATCACTTATATATATAT
>NW_007587990.1:0-804 GCF_000523025.1 Cynoglossus semilaevis | reverse complement strand
AAAAAAAAAGCAGGTACTGACAACAATACCTGAGAATGCCAGTATTACTTCAAATATTACTGCATATTTAACCACCGCCAACTAAAGTAAACACTAATCTAAAACTTGGTGGTGAAACGGCGACTGGTGCAGACCAAACAACAGGTTTGTCCACGACGGCCTTTCACTTGATACCACAGAGTAGAATAACATTTATTAATAGAACTGTTGTTCATGGTGCTGAGTGGAAAGAGTACACACACACACACACACACACACACACACACAGAGGGAGCGAGAAAGCCCCTTAAGTCTGCGTTGGCTTTGAAACAAAAGCGTTTGTATTTTGCTGCAGCTCCAGGTGACAATACACGACAAACTGAAATAGACTGGGTGGTGGTCTGCGCTCGGGCGCAGCCCGCGTTCCTGCTCGGCGCTGCGCTCCGTGAGCTCCACTTCGCGTGTGTGCATCTGTGGTAACACCCTGGGCAGTCCTTGGCCCGCAGATGAGATTTCCATCCGTACAGGAAGTGGACGGCTGCCACTTCCTGTGCAGAACACGGCCGCTGCGTAAACACGTCTTTCATCGTGCACACACATCTGCGCAGGCTGCAGCGATGATGGGTTCACTCCAAACAGAGCTGTCGTCCATCGAACGCCCTCACTACATGGACGATTTAATTCACTTTTTTTTCCTGCTTTTCTACTGGGACTCGAACCCATAACCTTCCTTCTGTCTCATCCCTGTTCCTGTTATATATATAAAAAATAAAGTTGATAATAATTCTATAATGAATTCTTCGGCCGTCTCTCTCTCCATTCTCC
>NW_007587989.1:0-804 GCF_000523025.1 Cynoglossus semilaevis | reverse complement strand
TTTTTTTTTACCTGCATGCTGACACGTCCTGTGATAGATTTAAGGAACAGGACAAACCTGCACTGATGGACAGTTAAAGAAGGGGCCAGGCAAACGCAGGGTATTTGTGCACTCATTTTGTGGCCTGGACCTTGTATTTGCATGTCATTACTGACCCAACCGTCTACAAGGTGTTCATTCATGCGTGCTGCACCACTCTGCACCGCCCTGTTGCTTCTACACCGCTACCTTACTTTAAGCCCCCGACTCTAAAAACCGCCAGGTCCAAAGGCAATTAGAATTTATAAGTTATCAACTTGTTTTCCGTGGGAATAGAATCTGACAATATTCTGGCTTAAATCACAGGAAGAGACGGCAGTAGGATTTCCTTGATGTCTATTTTAAATAGGTCAAGGACGGGAGAGGGTTTGATACACTCAACACTCGAGGGTCTGTAAAATGTTGGCAGATGACAGACCAGCTGAGGCAGCGCTGCTTCTCTGAGTCTAATAGCTTTGCCAGCAGCAGAGATGGTGTGTCTGCTCCAAGCCAAAACCGTGTCCTCAGGCCCGTGCTTCCATTTATCACCTTATCATTTATCCCCCTGGGTCTTCACCCGTGTTAGTGTCCTTCATCGACTCCGAGCTGGGGCATGTGACAGCTGTCATTAATGAGTCTAAATCTGGCAGCGGGCTGGGCCGTCCCAACAGCTGGACGCCGGTGGACGCAGTAAGAGTATCTAGTTAGCACGTCAGACCCAGTGCTGAAAACAGGCTGGCTCTGAAATGGTGAAGCTTCCAGTGGCACACACACACACACACACAC
>NW_007587988.1:0-804 GCF_000523025.1 Cynoglossus semilaevis | reverse complement strand
TTTGATTTGTTTGCTGTAGTCTGGTGAGAGTGAGGGTAAAACTGGATGCACCTTCAGCAATGGAACGGCAAGTCAGAGATTAAAAATTACAAATATGTGGGCTTTAATTTGTATCTACGCGTCGTTATTAAAATAAATAAAAAATTCAAAATTTCAATTTTCCTTTTCTGGATGCCTTAATTTGTTCTTGTTGATACAAGTAAGTGTTTACAACTGATTTCTGATGAAGACCAAATGAAGGTGACCTTGTTAATATTTGTGTCTTCAGGAGATATAGTTGTGAAATAGTTGTAAAAACATCATCCTGTGTTTGACTTGAACTTTGACCTAACACTGGTCTAAGGACTGTGTAAACTTTTTTTTTTTAAGCAGGAGCGAAGCCAAATTAATGACAAAGAAGACGTTAATATGCAAATGGAGTAAAAACAAATAAAAAGAGATTTATGTTTTTTATTTTCTCCTGCCAGACTCATCTGTTACTGGCAGTTCTCTTTTTTTCCCCCCTTTTCCTACTTTTACTGTTTATTCTCTTTTCTCATAACTCCCAGTGTCCCTCGTCTACCTCACGTCCCCGTTTCCCATCTATGTTTCCTAATTAGCATTTAGCATTTGTGTTGTACATTCAGTCTATTAATTAAAGTATCGGTCCTGTGATGTGGTGCCAAATATCTCGGTGGAGGGAATTCTCCTCATCTGCCTGTAAACGTGGTCCAGAACCGTCTTTATCTGGAGGACGTCAACAGACTCATGTCTTAAAACCTCAGAATAAGGATTTAATTTTTCTGTAAAACATTCCACTGGACC
>NW_007587987.1:0-804 GCF_000523025.1 Cynoglossus semilaevis | reverse complement strand
TCATTGGTTTATTACCAGGTGATGTTGGATGTAAGTGAAATAAGATGAAATACATCCATCAGCATTCCTCTTTGAATGACACTGACACCAACACAAACATATACACAGGAACATATTTGTTCTACAAAGAGCGTTTATTTTATACAAATGGACAGAGCACCCTTCTTGTGTCTAAGAAATTCATATTTACTGTAAACAAATTAAAGTATAGAGAAGAGTGTAGCACAAATTTAATTTTGACCTTCAGTAAAGAATTGAGTTATTTTATAAACTCTCAATTCTGGTGCTTTAATTTTTATCAATTAGATAAGAAAAAAATTAGGCCATAAAGTTAGTTATCAAATAATTTTTTTCTACTTACTCCTCTACTTATTTTTTACACTAATGTTTAGTGCCCGTTGCTCATCCGATGCCAAATCGATCCTTAAATTTCCAGACGTTTTTAAAGAAATCTGTCTTTGAATGTGCATGGCTGATCTTTCATGTCTGCTGAAGCTTCTTTGCAAATGTTTCAGGTCACAGTATCCTGAGTTAGTCCAGACGTTATCACACGATGAGAATAAAAGACAAGGAAAGCAGTAATGGCGGTTTCTTACAGGAGCCACACAGCCAGTCTTTTCATTTGTACCGCTCCATTTAAAAAGAACAACTCTTTTGTCCCGTAGTTTGAAGCTAACCTTTTAGCTCCAGCGTTGGTCTTCCATCACTTATCATCTTCTGTCTGGACCAAAAGTCCAGTTTTGAGAAATATTTCCCTCTTGAAATACAATCCAAAGGGAGTCGGATCAGGCAGAGCATAGAAAA
>NW_007587986.1:0-804 GCF_000523025.1 Cynoglossus semilaevis | reverse complement strand
TCACAGCAGTGGCCCACTTGTCAGGTGGTCTAAGTGTTATGAATGGACACTTGGACTTGTTAGTGAGTGAGTGAGTGAGGGGGGGTCGAGGGGGGGGGGGTCTCCTACAGAGTAGCAGGAGGTCTGATGTTTATCTATTGATCATAATGCACCGTGGCTCAGAGGTGGGCTCCTGAAGAGGCCCACGTGGACTAACACCACACATGGCCCGCATAAAGGCCATGCGTCAGAACATGTGCTGGCCCAGTTCTCCACCTGCCACTGACGGAGAGTGTGTGTGTGTGTTGATCTGGTAGTGCTGTACACGTGGGGACAGTGTATTTTTGTGAGGAAACGTCATCCTGAAGGAGTCAGGAGGTTAGGGACCGGAATGTGGGTCAGATTAGAGTTAGGATTAAGATTGGTTATATATTTGTAGTGGTTAATTTCGGGGTCTGAGGCTGGGGGGGGGGGGGTTTCGAAGAATACGTTTGGGTTGGGGGGGGGACACCTTGGGGGACATCATGCTGGTCTCCGATTGAGTGAAAGAGAATTTAAGATTTAAGAGTTGGGATTTGAATTGGGTCAGATTAGGATTAGGATTAGGGATGACTCGATACTACTTTTCATGTCTGACAACTTGCAAACTTCACCTGCAACTTGGAGAATCTGCCGATACCGATATCAATACGATACCTTATTTTTATTTATATGTAGAGTTGGGCTTCATCTATCGTAGCTTTTTTTTTCTCATGTTCAATCCTGAAATTTTGACCAATATCGGATCAATACCAATCCTGAGAATCAGACTCAGGATTAGGATTA
>NW_007587985.1:0-804 GCF_000523025.1 Cynoglossus semilaevis | reverse complement strand
AAAAAAAAAAAAAATCCAAAAAAAGAATTCCATTAAAATCAACTATCAATATATATTACAAATTATACTGTAATTAAGAGGCACTATGTTTCATAAACATGATCTCCTTCTTACCTCGGACGTCCAGCTTGCACTCCACTTCAGCCTGGCCCAGCTCGTTCACAGCCATGCAGGAGTACTTTCCTCCATCGAAAGTGCTTGGCTTACGAATCTTAAGAGTCAAGACTCCTTGGTTGTTCTGCATCAAATACTTGGGATCTTCTCCGATGATCATTCTGTTCTTCATCCATACAATCTTTGGCTGTGGTGCAGATAATGAAACAGAAGAAACATTTTAGACTTGGAATTTTGTATTAGACTATGGAGATTCCCAAGGGTATGTATTTTTAAATTGGATCGCAAAAAAAAAAAAAAGTGTTAATATTGTTATTTAAATTTTTGTCTTTGTTTGTTCCAAGGGATTTCCTTAACAGAGGCCAAAGCAGTTCAATTAATGTCACACATATATACGCACACAGCCATTCACATGACAGACATACGCTACTAGTATAACACACAGTAGCCTACCAGAAAAGTCATTGTTAGCTAGCGGTATGAATTTCGTTAGCCCGTAAAAATCCACAAATTAGCCGCATCATTGTTTAAGACGCAGGGTTCAAAGCGTCTCAAAAAGTTAGCGACTTGTAGACCGGAAATTACGGTAGTTAATGTAAAATATATTTTTAAATAGTTCAATTCAAAATTGTTGCTGAAGAGATAAACATGTTAGAAATCAGAGATCTGCAAAGAGAAAAAGCAGCTGTA
>NW_007587984.1:0-804 GCF_000523025.1 Cynoglossus semilaevis | reverse complement strand
ACACAGACACAGAGAGGCAGAAACATCCCCTGAGACGTGTCATTCCCCGGCTTCACAGTGTAACATCAGTGTGACACTTGGATGTGCTCATAAAATGCAGCAACATTTTCACGTTCTCATGTTTAAAAATTAAAAGCATTTACAGAATTGTGTTTTTGATTTGTTCAGTAAATGTCAGGAATACCTTCAGCAGATACACTATTGGGCATATTTTCACTCATTCGTCTCTTTGCCCCCCCTCGGTGCCTGCCTTTGAAGCAGGGGCATTTAAGTTTTAACATAATATCAGTTGAGCTAAGACTAAGAGGATTATAGATTTGTTTTGTGGAATAACTAGGGTTCCTTTGTTCTCTGTTCCAGAATACAAGAGGGCCAGTATAACACTAACAAATGCACGGTGTATCCTCACTGTTGCTGAGTCACACAAACTGAAACTGACAAAAAACCCACTATTCCACAGTCATAATTAACACAATTAACAGAAAATAGTAACTTCCCTACAAGATAAAAGAGGGTCATTCTCACATCATTATACCATCAATAAATAACTTCCTGAACCACTTGTGGTCACAATGGCATGCCTTAGGTCAACGGCAATAAAACACCATTTCAAGTGTGTACATAACTAACCTACTAAGAGGAAAATAGACAATAAACCATGACTGGTGATGGTGAACACTAGTTAACACTGTGTATTACTGACATGGTGACGCCGCTCTCACACAGCTCCCTATAGAGAGTTAAGAAATTCACATACGGTTTCACACACGTGTCCTTTCAGGTAATGATTTGCTTCAGGTTCTT
>NW_007587983.1:0-804 GCF_000523025.1 Cynoglossus semilaevis | reverse complement strand
AAACTTTCACACTTTCCTGTTCATTATAACTTCAAACTATTTAACTATTACATTGATTCAACTATGCTTAATAAAGACAACACATTATTTTATTACATTCATACAGTTATTAAAGCCTCTTTTTTTGTAATGTTTAAATGAGTTTGTGTGAGTTTAGAACACATGGGAAAAGCACACAAACAGATTCCTGCAAAACCTTCTTAAAACTTCATCATCCTTGATTTGCTGTGTTGTTTCCTTCAATTACAAAATGTTTTAAAACGTGTTTGTCTTGAGATTTACTCAGGCGTGCAGATCCACAATACATGGTGATTTGGTGGGGAATAAAAACAATACAAGGCTTTAAACCTTGCCTGCATTGCATAATGTAGACAATGTGATGTTATAATGCTAAGCTTGCAATAAAATCCCTGTCATTTGTGAAGCACTTGTCTGCCAACACTGCACTGTACTGACCTAGATTCAGAGAGAATTCACACAGAAACTTGTGTCAAGCCTGTGGGGGACTCCCTGGATTAAAAAAAGTCCAGGCTTGAACTGTCATATCACTGTTCTCCAGGGCCATGCAGTCAGAGTAGCCAAAAAAGTTTGTTCAAAGTAGAGAACCAGCTTCTTAAAGCTGTCATGTTTATACAACTGTGCAGTTTTAAATTTAATAAACTAATGTTTTCCTAATTTTTCTAACTTTATGAAGACACCTCAGGTTGGTAATGCTCTGCTTTCAACACAATACATGCATTAACATGTCCACTGAAATGGTCCACTTGCCCCCGAAAGCTTTCAAACTGATTCTGTTTTTTTTTT
>NW_007587982.1:0-805 GCF_000523025.1 Cynoglossus semilaevis | reverse complement strand
AAACGATCCAGCTGTACATGTTGAATGGTGTGACAGATTTCTGAAGAAGCTGTCAAAGTCAGATAAAGAATCCTGATCACACCTTCGTATACGTCTTAGTTCTGAGCTGGCTCTTCCAAGCCCACCACTCATTTCCCTCTGCTGTCATCTTCTGTTTCTTTTTCTTTCGTTTGGTCTCCATCACCCGCTGAGCTTCCACTTCTCTGTGAAAGTTGTTGGCTCCCATTTAAAGGCCTGTGTGGGAGTGTTTCCATATTACCTTTCCCGAGGCTTCGTGCGAGTGTGTGATATTGCTCTGTACGATCAGTCCATATGATGTGGATGTGGATTACGGAGTGTTTGACTGTGTCAGGACTGCAGTCCACTATGGTCTCGCCCAGCAAATGGAACAGTTTACAGTGACTGTTTGCCTTTTGTTCATCTGTTTTACATTTACACAGAGAGACAGAGAGAAACGAGTGATGGTGGAGAGTTTTTCATGATTCCTGGCGCTGGGCCAGTGCAGCGTAGAAAGGATGTCTCCTGTGGTGTGTAAGTATGTGAATGTTTCTGCGTTTGAGACAAAAAGTGTCGGGCAGGCTTTAAGAGCTATAATAAATAAGTCCTTTCTAATTTCCTGAGAAGTAATCATTTTAACATCGACTCAATAGCAGATGCAATAACCCGGCTATACAGTGCTTTCATACAGTCAAGCTCTGATAAGTTCCCTTTTAAATCTCAGCCGTTAGACAGGCCCTACACACTTTACCTTCCACGTTTAACACAAAGGGGAAAAAAATGAAATGCTTTGACTTTGAAGTGTTCA
>NW_007587981.1:0-805 GCF_000523025.1 Cynoglossus semilaevis | reverse complement strand
CTAAGTACTAAGTGCAACACAGTCACTGGTCTAAAAAAACAATACAGTTTGAGCTGCATGCCTTATTTGTTGTGAGTTTTACTACAGTAACAAACACTGACCTGTTCTTTTGCCACCCTGAATATACACAGGTACATCCCAGACATGAGCAGGAGAGGCAGGTAAAATGTCACAAAGACATAAAACAGAACGTAGTTGTTGTTCCATTCAAACTGACAGTAGCGCCCATCCGTGTCCTCGTCCCATATGCCCCACTCCGAATGCTGGACCTTGTAGTCGACAGTGTTCCAGCCCAGATGGATGGGCACAAAAGACACAGCAAGGGACAGAGACCAAATGGAAACAAGGGCGACAGTCACCCTTACAGGGGTCACCCTCCTGGAGTAGCTAAGTGGCGCCGAAATAGCCAGATATCGATCCACACTGATTGCCATCAGGGTCAGGATAGAGGATGCACACAGCAGGACATCGAGTGAAATGTAAATATTACACAGGGTTCCTCCGAACGGCCATTTGCCACCGCGCAGCTCAACAGACGCAGTCAGGGGCAGCACCAGCAGGCCCAGCAGGAGGTCCGTCACTGCCAGTGATACCACGAAGCAATTAGCAACACGCCACAGGCGACGGCTGAACCCTACAGCCAGGCACACCAGCGCGTTGCCACCAATGGTCAAAAAAATAAACGACAACAGAGCAATCCAGCGGAGAGTCGTGGAGATCATGGCGGACTCCTTCCTGGGAAATCAATGTCAAGAGAACAGTGTTGCTGGTTAATTCCCAGGAGAAGCGTTAGGCAGTGGACCCT
>NW_007587980.1:0-805 GCF_000523025.1 Cynoglossus semilaevis | reverse complement strand
AAAAAAAAAGCCCAGAAGATGATGTTGATGCCTGGAGTTTAACTCTGATCTTTTATTTCTGCCCATATTTTTAAACTGTGTTCCTTAAAAGCAGCCAAAATTATACTTCTGATGAATCTTCCAAACACAAAGCTTTTATAGTCAGTCGTTTTAATTGCCTAAAAATAAAAAATTGCCTTTTTCCACGGGGGTGCATTTATGGGATAACAATTATTCCATTTTTGGTTTATTTATAGTTTGTGCCCCCGGGCCAGGGAATCAAAACTGTATTTTATGAGTGCACCTCATAAATGACTCAGGTGGTCTGTGTTCCCTACATTTTGATTAGCTATAAAACTAAATATGTGTTGATTGATCAATGTAATGACACATTTTTTTTCAATTTAACCAAACATAATATCAGGGCTTGGTTTTCTCTCTGGGTCTTTAACCTGTTGGCAGAATATGAACAAAATTAAACATCTGTTCCACCAGGTTTATGTGGCATTGTGTTTTTATATGTATTTAAAAAAAACCCCAGCATCTCTCAAAAATAATAATAAAAGCTAATGTGTATATTCCAGAGTATTCAAGTATCTATTAGTTTTAGTGGTAATACTGTATATAAAGAGAATATATACATGCCCCCTCCCTGTAGGTGGTGCTATAAAAGGTGGTGCCAATGCATATAAAACTGCACATTCTCACCTTAAATATGGTTAAAATGTCACTATGGAAAACATAAAAAATACATAACATAATCATTAACAACAGCCAGCATTACCACCTGTTGGTTATATATCCTCACAGAAAATTACCAAATTTA
>NW_007587979.1:0-805 GCF_000523025.1 Cynoglossus semilaevis | reverse complement strand
CTGCATGTCTCTGGAATCTTTGTTCTGTAGCCAGAGAGGAAATGACTCAAGAAAGTCTGGGCTTTTCAGTAGAATAACAAAGTACAAAATGTTATATGAGAAAAGTTAAAGAGAGCCTGAAAGGTGAGGAGAGACTTCTTACTTAAAGCTGAATATCTGTTAATTTAATGAGGTGCAGATTTAAGGAGGTGCAGGTGATGAGCAGCTAACTAAGAAGCACATTTGTTGCTTTTGATGCTGTGGCCAAAGGTCTTTCATCAGGAGCCTCGGTGCTCTGGCTCCAAAAATTTTGTCGGCTAGAATTCCCAGAAGATTACAATCCTTGTTATGTTTCTTCAAACAGGAAGGTGCTGTAGGATAGAAAAGAGGGTTTTCTGTTGTTTTCTTTTCTCCTTTTTGAGGTAAAGTTCACACAAAGAAGTGCTTGTCCTGACTTTGCACTTGATCCCAAAGAAAAAACAAGCATCAGCATCGAGCAGGGACATGAAAATCTGTGCCCGATCACTATTTGTGCTGAGTTCAAAGGAAGTTGTAAAAGAACCACCGTTTCAGACCAAACTCCCTGCAGCACATGCACACTGTGCATCTCAGAAGCTAAATGTCTGCTCCACGTCTAGACGTGTGCAAAGAATCGTGACCCTCTCATGCAGTGTGAATGCTGCAGTCATCTGATGGCTTTGAAAGCTGTGTAGCAAAAGGCCTGAGGTTTTTTATCTGCTGTTATAGATCCTCTCTAAACAAATGCAACCTGAAGAACCTGGTTGAAGAAGCCACCCCCCAGCAGAAGATTATATTAAGTAGATAT
>NW_007587978.1:0-805 GCF_000523025.1 Cynoglossus semilaevis | reverse complement strand
TTTTTTTATTTTACTGCTGGGCTGCGTTTCAGCATCTCGGTGTTTCTTCAGCTCTGCTTCGCCTCGCCTTATTCGTGCCACTCGGTTTCCTCTTCAGGCTGAGATGACAACAATGAGGGGGTAATTAGATCAGAGCTTTTCTCTTGTCTCCATGGAGATGAATCATACAGCCAGGGTGACAGTCGGAGCTTTAGCACTACATGCTAACCTAATCAGAACGTTTGAACCACAGCCAGAGCGGCAGCATAACCTAATAACACTGACATGAACCTGCGGTGACCTGCATCCCAGAGCGCAGCAGTGCACACACACCCCGGGTGACACACAGGCCTGCTTAACACCGCGGGTCACATCCCAGTGTTGCCTGCCTGTTAGTGCACGTGCACATGTGTGCATGAGTGTGTGAGTGAGTGAGCCTGAGCTGCAGAGAGGTTGCAGGTGTCCTAATTCATAAGCAATCGCATCTCATGAATAATAAATAGGAGATGCAAATGAGCTCCTTTGATCATTTACATCTCACGTCTAACGGCATTAATTAATCAAACAAACCTTTTATTTTTCCTCAGGAGAATAAAAAAAACAGCACCAGCTGTGAGACGGCGTTAACGCACACAGAATGTAAGAAATTCTCCGCAGTAAGCACATTTCCTTAACACGCAGTTTAGCTAAGCTACGCCTGTGGAAACAGATCTCGGTTAGTGTGATTTACTGTCTGCAATGCCTGGTTATGTACACTAGGCGGGGCCGAAAAGATCTGCACAAGACTATTAGAATATGTGAGTATGGGGGGCTGTGGTCAAGGTGG
>NW_007587977.1:0-805 GCF_000523025.1 Cynoglossus semilaevis | reverse complement strand
AATTCTGTTAATTCTAACATACGGTTTCAAGGTGCTGTGAAAACGCTGCCAAAGTAGATTTTCTACTTCATAAAGCAGCATTCCTAATGGCTCTGAGGATATTCACTTGAACAAATGGAAATGGTCCAGTAGCTTTTAAAAATCCATAAAAGCCAACCTGTAATGACTCGAGCTGAGTTAAGACTGCGGCCCTGCACGCCGAGCTAAACTATTATTTCCCAGCAGCGTTGTAGGAGCGAGTGCACATCCGGACTCTGGTTCTGCTCCACCTGCTTCTGTCACTCAGCTACAAATGGAGCACAAACATCTGCAAAACCAGCCAATACCTACGTATACGGTGCTATATATTCAGGGAAACTTATCTCCCCGGCTCTGATAGCATTTCCTCTGAGTGCAGAGCTGAGAGATTGGGGCCAGTGGGTACATGTTGGGTGTTTCAGCTCAGGAAGCAGCGCTCATCCTGTGCCACCTTCTGCTCTTGTTGCAGGCAGGAAATACCACCATGACCCGACACTGATAAGGAGAAGAACAGGAGCACAGGCACGTGGTAAACAATGCCTGGTATTACAGAAATCATATACAACATCTGCAAAGACTGAGTGAGCTATGTGAAACTGCAGAGAGAGAAAGTGGAGCAGGGGGTGAGGGGGGTGTTAGGAGGAGAAGACACGAGGAATGAGGGGTAATGGGTAAGTAAAGAGAGATAAGAAGTGTAAGTGTCACATTTGTCTTCAGGAAACTGAGATGATCATAGAGTAAGAGATTAAGAGCTAAAGCCTAGTTAAGACATTAGTGAAATTGAAAA
>NW_007587976.1:0-805 GCF_000523025.1 Cynoglossus semilaevis | reverse complement strand
TGTACATATATGTATAGGTTTGTAAATATTCACATCTGTATATATATGTACATATATATGTGTATGTATGTATGTGTATATATTTACGTCTTTATATCTCATATATTTAGGAACAATAATATAAATATCTCTGCGTCAGAGGAGCGGTCTCCACCTTGGAGACAGGGTGGAGGTGAACCTGCACACGTGCTCCTCCTCCTGGCGTAGCTGTGGTTTGACGCGTCTCTAATAGATATATGTGGTGGCTGCGCTGACAGTGTTGGAGGGAAAAAGTCAACTGCAGAGTGTGACATTCCTGCAGCCATAATTAGGAGCGGCCCGGTGTCACGCCATCTGCAGGATCCTCAAGCACACGGCGGGAGCTGTTTCTCACACAAACTGTCACCGCGCTAACGCTAACGTTAATCATCGTCAGCGCAGTGGCGGGCGATCCTTGACGATTTTACCAAGATTAATCGGGGTCAATTGTGATGGTAGTTAATTACAATTAATCATGATTAATTGAGAAAAAAAAAAAAACTCAACATTCTCCAATGTGTTGGGTATCAGCAGGTAGAGGTCAGTGTTTCTCACCTGTTTTTATTGGTCACTAATCCAAATGATGGGAATATTAATATGGAAAAATGTCAAGAAATATAAACAAACATACATGAAAATTTATCTTCATAGAGTTGGCGGATTTTAGCCTGGTCATTTTGGTACACATATATTCAGATATATGTGCATGTATGTATGTACTATATTTGGATATATACGTATATTAATATATATAATTATATAGGAAAATATATATATATATATATAT
>NW_007587975.1:0-805 GCF_000523025.1 Cynoglossus semilaevis | reverse complement strand
CTTTATGCAGTACAGTTCTGTACGCTGAGACCAGGGAGGTTTTATATCTGTACCTATGGTTGGTACCAGGTCTGTGTTGGTACTTTGTGGCCTGGAGTGTATTTGTTACTATTAACACAGAGGGCAAGTCATGATGTCACTTCCTGTTTGGTCATTTCCTGTCTGGTCAGGCCCGTGTTCACAGTCTTGTCCTGTTGAAGACATCGTTTTGTCATTTCTGTGAGTATTTAAATATGTTTTAATGGAGTTTCATGTGTTTACGTTTATTTATGTTTTAAACTGTGTTCCTTTGGTCTCAACTACATCTGATAACAAAAGTATCGGTCAGAGATCGTTGACTGATTCTCACACGTGACCTTTTACCTCAGTAACTGGGTTCAGGTGAGATATCAAATCAGTCTGGGCCAAAGGAACAGAGAAAAGTTCCAAACTAGTGTGGAGTGTAATTGTGTTTCACCTTCATTAGCCAGAGTCACCAGTCACGTCACCCAGACTCGGTGGTAACTGCCTCAGCTGCTGCCACACATGTGACAAATTGCAGTAAATGGAGGGAAATGCGGTGACACTTGCCTTGGGAATGAGTGACTGTTGCAAAACATCATTCCACGTCAGTCAGTTTTTAAACTTTATTTTATTACTGCTGTCACCAGAAAAAAAAATTGGATTATAACTTTGGATGTTGTTTTCTTTCACCACCTTTTTTATTGGTTGGAAATTTGAGAAAATAATTACAAAAAAATGCTGTTTCCATAATCATGGCATCGATTTGTTTCCATGGCTTCAAAATCTTAAATATTTGTTTTTT
>NW_007587974.1:0-805 GCF_000523025.1 Cynoglossus semilaevis | reverse complement strand
TGATGATGGATCATCATCATACTAGATGGACCACTGTACCGGCATCTAGATGGTAATAGTCTATATTCATTGTTCAGGACACGGGGCAGGGTTCGCTGCGACTTTCTTGGCCAGTCTCTACCTGTTATTGTGCTACAAGGTTCCATAAAGTTCTGTTACTATTTGACCCACAATCCTTTAGTTGATTTTCATTTGATGAAGCGTTTTTGTATTTACAGACAAAATTTAAAAACAGATGAGAATTTTTACACAGCCATTAGCTCCTCTATTATTAAAATGATCTCCGTATTGTTTATAATTAAGTGATAATATTCTGTCACATCTTATTTATCTCTCACCTAAAAGCTAACGTGATTTATTATTTACCAGGTGCTCACCATGACAGGGAGCCATTGATTGTTTGTCCACAAATACCCCGATAGTCGTTAAAGAGGAAGAAGCTCAGAATATTGGAGCACCGTGGCAGCTGGGGTCAGATGATTATTGCACCTAAGCTCTTCTGGAGTGCAGCAGTCTTTCAACGTCGAGCGTCGCGTTGTTAAACAGATTAATGGGCTTTTAAACAATCCTGGACGTCGGAGTGGAGAAGATGTTCCACTCGTAACAAGCGTTTGTGTATTATCAATTATGCAAACATGACTCGCATTGACAAATGTGAACACTTGAGGTGCACTCACTGATATAATGTAATAATAACGGCGACTATCTCAGGACATCAGACAGCCTTGGCTGCAGTCATGGAGCAGGCAGTAAATAATGAAAATGTAATTTAATTTTTTTATATATATATAAAAGCCTCAAAGTC
>NW_007587973.1:0-805 GCF_000523025.1 Cynoglossus semilaevis | reverse complement strand
GGGGGTGGGGGGGGGGGCAAGGGCATCCATGCGGAAAGTCACATGACTTCAGGAGACAAGAGAAAAGGAAATAAGTCTTGGATGGGGACCAGCGGGGCCAGGAAGTACCACTCCAAATTAGCCGCAGGCCTAGTTTGTTGTTACTTCATTAACCCAACAGCCTCGGGAAAAATAAAAAGTGGGGTCACAACCTTTAGGGACAAGGCCTGAGATTCTCAAGAAAGAGCTTCTCACTGCATCAGGAAGAACACAAATGAGGGAGTTTTTAACAAAAAAGTCACCAAGAAAGAAAAAGGCTGAAAATAAACAACTGAGGGACAACTGCTCAAACTAAAAGAAAATGTGTTTGATTATTTTCTGATATGTATAAATATCAACGACAACAAAAGAAACCTCAAGGTTTTAGGCAAAATATTTGAGTTGTTAGTTAAAAACGTTAAATTGTTTTTAAGCCAACTGTGAAGTCTTCTTCAGGCTGTCACTAGTGGTCGGTGGTTGTGCTGAAAGGTAAATGAAACACTTGTCTAAAAAATGAACCACAATATCTTGTCTAACTAGTAAACATAATGAACTTTTACAATATATTTTATAGAACTTAAATAAATAGGGAATTGTTAGAAATCCCCATGTTTCCATCAATGTTTCCCTCTTAAAACATAAGCTAATTTACCTAATTAGAAACAAATATAGAGATATATATATTATTTAGTCAGTACTAATTTATCGATGTTGCAAAAAAAATTCTTCCAAAAAAGTTGGGTTTTTGATTATTAAAAATAAATCACTTATTTCAATATCTGCCATT
>NW_007587972.1:0-806 GCF_000523025.1 Cynoglossus semilaevis | reverse complement strand
TTTGGCTCACATATGTATGTTTTATCTACTACTGAGTGCAGAAGGAAACTCTCGGTGTCAGACACCTGTGAAGATGAAGCTGAGCGGAGAACCAGAGTCCGTGGAGTGGAGCGGCGCGGAGGCGTCTCTCTTCAGGGTTCTCATCGGGACATACTATGACAACTACTGTGCCATCGCTCGCCTCATCACCACAAAGACCTGCAGACAGGTGAGCTGAGGGGCAGTAATACAGCTCAGGCACCTGTGTAACAGGGGAATGAAGCCACACACTTTTGCATCTCACAGGTTTATGAGTTCAGAGTGAAGGAGTCGAGCATCATCGCCCGAGCACCTGCTGAGGATGAGGACACGCCTCCCAGGAAGAAGAAGAGAAAACACCGCCTGTGGGCCACACACTGCCGTAAGATCCAGCTGAAAAAAGGTCAGAGCCTCAGGACGCCTGTGCCCCCACCTGCCGCACCCAACCACTGGTGGAAACAAACAAATAAGTAAACAAACAAAAACTGTTGTCTTTCAGACGGCTCATCCAATCACGTGTACAACTACCAACCATGTGACCACCCACGGCAGCCATGTGACTCGTCCTGTCCCTGCATCACTGCTCAGAACTTCTGTGAAAAGTTCTGCCAGTGCAGCTCAGAATGTAAGACACACGAAAAAGAAACGCTGTCAATAAGAGTCAAAGTCAATCACCATAACGACTGTCTTTTCATGATGCAGGTCAGAACAGATTCCCAGGTTGCCGGTGCAAAGCCCAGTGTAACACCAAACAGTGTCCCTGTTACCTGGCAGTGAGGGAGTGTGAC
>NW_007587971.1:0-806 GCF_000523025.1 Cynoglossus semilaevis | reverse complement strand
CACCCTTTACAGAAAGAAGTCATGGAGACGACCAGAAGAAGTTGTTAATGGGACACTCTGTGTAAATAAAGATGGCGATACAATTTGCAATGCTATGCACTTTTATAGATTAATCAAAATTTGGTATCAGCTTGTGAGCTCATAAGTACATACTGTAAAATGGTGTGTGATTTGTTTACATTATAGAATAAAGTAACTACAACCACAAAAAAGTCAGGGTTAGGGAAGTGTCTGGATTATTATTTCTCGGGATAATGGCGTACCCGAGAAATAAAAAGGGGATACTAGTGTATACACCTGTCTTCAGTATTATCAGCCATGATCAAAAATATCTCCATAAATTACAAAAACTTTAGCAATTACTCTTGTAGCGGTTTCTGCTATGTGCAACACTGACAGTCACCCATGGCAGCATCTCATCATGGCTTGTACCAGGTCACCATATTTTTGCCCACATAACATGTACCATTCCACCATCTCTCATTCCACTAATTTTCAGCCTTCCCAACTTCTGTTACTGCTATGATGTTCTATTGGTTTTCCTCAGAAAACTATTGACATAAAAACAGCTCCCAGTCAAGTTTAGCATTTAATTCAAAATCCTGAGATTTTTGTTTTGATTTAATGCACGTTTTTCTCCCCACCTTTACCAAAATGCTTGAGCCTGAGCTTGTGTCCTAAGCCCAATTATGGCTGTTGCCTAGTGTTTAACGTTGACAGCTAGTCTGATTATGCAAAACAGAGGCGTCCTTTCCCCTGAATGACGCCCAGCCTGCCCTCATAACCTGTTTACTTACCTGTGGTCT
>NW_007587970.1:0-806 GCF_000523025.1 Cynoglossus semilaevis | reverse complement strand
AGTAAGTGTAGTTGTTGTGTCATTTTCACTGTGGAATCCTGAAGTCAGTGCAGTCAGCAGTTGAGCTGTATTCAGCGTACTCAGTGGGATATGGTGCTGCACGGGTGTTGATGTCTGTATTGTTGCACTGTGGTCTTTGCAGCTGGAGTCCTTGGTGCAGTTGGTCAGGTCGTTTCCCCTGGCGAAGGTCCAGCAAACTTCATTGTTCAAAATCAACACTCTAGTCTAATAAAAATGTGGTAGCATTTTTTGATCTAATGAGCCGTTCCACATTTTCCCAATCAAACATTATATTTGTCCTGTATTTTACTTGATCACTATAGGTGCTATATATTTTTATAGTCCACTAACGTTTGGTCTTCTTGTTAATAATTTAACATGCTCCTCTTTAGACATCGTAATTCTGAACCTATTTGTCTGTTGTATTAAAACTTCATACAGTATTTGTGTATTGACATGTGTTGTTCATGATTGATCTCCAAAAAGTATTTTAAACAAAAAAAATACCAGGTCAGTAATAAAGGCTCACTCCGACATTTGTGGGATTCATTTCATTAGTCACAACATTGTTTTTTCTACATTGAAAGCAATATTTTTGGTGTACAAGTTCTATCTGAGTATAATAATAACCAAAAACACAGATTTGCTTTTTTCACATTTTATCATGTATGATCATGAGTGGAGAGAAAGAGCCAGTAATGCAGCTGTATACAGAGTTCAAATCTTAATTTTCTTTTTTTTAAAAAAAAGGAAACAAAACAAAAAAAGAGAACTGCACTCAGCTTTACAACATCGTTGTTTTTTTT
>NW_007587969.1:0-806 GCF_000523025.1 Cynoglossus semilaevis | reverse complement strand
GAAAAATAAACTGCTGGATTTGTGTTAAGATTTTGATTTAGAAGTGATGACCTTGCAGATGTGTTAGTCTGAAAAGAGCAAGGTCTTTTTTCAATTCAACAAAATCAAATACAAACTTTTCTTTTCTTTCTCAAAGCACAGAGATATCTATGTTATTTCAGACAGGAGCTCCTGTCAAGTCCCATCATGTGTCCCATCTCTCTGTTTCAGTAGAGCCTGTTCTGTGTTAGGGTTTTTGATAAGGATGTGGGTTGCACTCCATAATATGGCCTATATCCCGATGGTAAACACTGACAGTGAAGTAGACAGTTTAATGCAGACCTGTCACCATTCCGCTGCCTGTATTCCAAACACCCAGTGCCAGCTTCCAGCTAATATTTAACTCGACCCTGACCTACAGCGAAGTGTCTCAACACTTTAATTCCATCCATGGCTACGCTCCAACGTTCACTCCACCGCCTCAAACCGCTTCTTCTCTGCCCACAGCCTCCAGCTATTAAACTTGGGTTTTTCTCCTCAACGTTGCTTCAGGGAGCTGTGTGTGTTTGTCAGACCGTGTCATTTCTGCTCAGTGACATGCTTGATCTCTAACTGCAATCACATGCTCGCTTATTGTTACAATGTGGGAAACTACTATTAGGCAAAGGAAACGTGAATGGAAAAAGAAAGATGTAAAGTCTGAGACGGTGAAGTAATGAAGATAATAAATAGCAGTGATGATGACACAAGACTTTAATGAAGCTCATTCCAGGGATATCGTGATTCATACAACTGTTTTATTAACTTTTGTCTTCATGTATGTATAA
>NW_007587968.1:0-806 GCF_000523025.1 Cynoglossus semilaevis | reverse complement strand
CAACTCTCCTCTGAAGGTTCGATCCATGGATGAGTTGAACCATGACTTTCAGGCTCTGGCTTTGGAGGGACGCGCAATGGGAGAGGTGAGACATAAGCTGAAGTTGTACTGAGGTGTTTATATGGAAACCAGGCTGCAGTTTGTTTACAATATGACACTCCTGAGTTTAAATTGAATTTAAATTACCCTTCAGGTCTGTAAACAATGGATTGAACCTCCTTTCAGATAGGCCCCATGGCTTGACAGAATAAACTATTTATATTTGTGTGTTTGCAGAACCTCAGACTCGCAAGAAAAGACAAAACAGGTTCATTCAAAAGGTGTTGTTGCCTTAAGTGGAATGAACTGTTTTCTTTGTTTTGATGGAACAAAGCTGTGAAAAGTGTAAAGAGACTGAGCTGAGATGCTTTTTATTGTAAGCTGGTCCAACTGGCTGTTGACATGTTGTAAACATTTTGTCTTCAGTTAGTGACCGTGTAATGTTGGACCTGTGTCCTCAATATGTTACACTACATTGTTTTTCATTGTTTATAATATACATTATATTCCAATTTTCAGTTCTGACATGTCTCCATCTGTTGTCTTGTACCTGTGCAGCAGCTACTAACAGGGAAGAAGTTCTGGGAGACCGATGACCCTGGGAAGGATGGACCAAAGGGAATCTTCCTGGACCAGTGGAGGGACAGTGCATGGGGTGCCTCAGGTATGAAACCAGTCTGGGATTTATAGCAGTTACAGACAGCAGGCCTGTAACTGCTTACTTAATTTTGTAATATTTCAACCTGAAAAGACAGCCCCATGTGTAC
>NW_007587967.1:0-806 GCF_000523025.1 Cynoglossus semilaevis | reverse complement strand
TTTTTCTTTTAATGAGTGCTTCAGAGGCCAAATAAGATTAAAACAACACAAGTTCAACTTATGAGGGCCCCAAGTCTCATGCCAGTCTTGTGACTGCAGTAGTATTCAGATCGGCTGACCTTTAGCCTCAGGACATGTGGATATAGCAGCCACTAACAGCTTTAACAAATGTGTTTTTGAAGCTTTGCTGTATTAACCCACTTAAATGGATTTTCTTTTCTCCCTATTTTTCTGAACACAGTGGATTGTGGGACATGTATGGAATTGTAGTGCTGTTAAAATTTGCAATGCTTTAATGCTATCTGGAGACATCATCCAAATCACTCCCCCCCCCACCGCCAACAGGTCGCATCTGCATGTTTTTCCACGACAACAGTGACTGGGAACAATCTAAAGCAAAAAGAAATCATGGTGTTGTCATTTAGTTCCAGTGGCAGTGGGAAAAAGAAGCGTAAGGTCCAAAGGGTCTGCTGTCACTGCTAAATCCTCTGTATTTTCCTGCAGGAATGGAAAAATTAGGGTTAACGACGAAGAGCAGACGAATGTGCCTCACATCTATGCCATTGGAGATATTCTGGAAGGCAAGTGGGAACTGACACCTGTTGCAATCCAGGCTGGCAAACTGTTGGCTCGGCGCCTTTACAGTGGATCAAGTATCAAGGTAGAGTGACATTGAAGATGTACTTTGATCTACCCTTCAGACAGTAAAAAGGACGTTCCTCTCTCTGACTTACCTGATTTGTCTGTTAAATCTCTGTGGTCTCCCCAGATTTGTGACGTCAAAATGGCGTCACAAACTAAAACAG
>NW_007587966.1:0-806 GCF_000523025.1 Cynoglossus semilaevis | reverse complement strand
TGGGGGGTTTTTTCTAATTGGTTGTTCTCGTTCAAACCATATCAACCAGAGACGCAGACAAACAGTTAGCGCCACCAACAGGAGTTTCTGATCTACTGCGTGACTTCATCTACACCGTTTTATTTGACCTGGGTTTGAAACCAAAAACACGCTGACGTCGACTTCCTCCACCGTCCACGCTGACTGCTGACCAGTATCTTGGACCATGGACATTCAGGGTCGTGATGGAAAACCAGCTCTGAGAAATGAAACGTTTAAAATGTTATATGATCATTTCAGAATCTGTTGTACAGAAATAAACTTTAAATTTTAAATGACACTGTTTTAGTTTCACAAGTTCATTCTTTTTAAAAATGTATTTATATTTTTTTTTTTTTGCCAGTTTTTGGTGTATTAAAAAAAACCAGGGGTTCTGATCAGTCGCATGACGACAAACCTGGACCACAGGCCGACCAGTGTCTGAGGAGTGGAGTATAAACCCTGGAATTATATTTTTATTTAATATTTTTGTCTTAACAAAAGTACAGTCCAGTATTGACTCTAACATTTATACCAACGGTCTGTTTAAGGACCCCGGAACCCAGACTTGAGAACCAAACCTGGGACCAGGAGTTGGACCTCGTTTACCTGTTCATTTTCTCTTCAAACCGTCTCCTCGCCCTCGTCCTCGTCCTCGTCTTTCACACTTTGTTCTCTCCTGTAGCAGCTACCGTGGTTACGTAACCTTCTGTGAAAACCTCCACCGTTGGTTTTCGCCAGTAAAAACAACCTCGTTGCATCAGCGGCCTGTGTGTGTGTGTGTGTGT
>NW_007587965.1:0-806 GCF_000523025.1 Cynoglossus semilaevis | reverse complement strand
CGCCCGCATCATTACTAGAACCCCTTCAATCCACCGAATCACTCCTGTCCTGCAACAGCTTCACTGGCTCTCGATCAAGTTCCATATTAACTATAAGATCCTTCTGCTCACATTCAAAGCCATCCACAACTCTGCTCCACCATACATCTCAGATCTTCTTCATGTCGCTGTTCCCTCCTGCTTCTTCAGATCGTCCTCCTCCATTTATCCGACTGTCCACTCTGCCCGTCTCGCCACCATGGGGTACAGAGCTTTCAGTCGCTCTGCTCCCCAGCTCTGGAACTCTCTACCCCCCGTCTTGAGGAACATCAATTCACTCCCACAATTCAAGTCTGCACTTAAAACTCATCTGTTTAAAATTGCCTTCTCCATCTGATATTTCTCTGCTGTATTTTAACTTGTTCTTAATGTTTTATTGTTTTTTAATGCTGTGTTATTATCTTTGTATTCACTGTAAGGTGTCCTTGGGTGACAGAAAGGCGCCTATGAAATAAAATTTATTATTATTATTATTAAAGGCGTTGGGGCCAAGTTTGAAATTCCATTAACTGTCCATAAAAGAAAAAATTAAATATACTACTGTCATCTTAGTCCTACTTCATCTTGTTTGTTGTTTTTTTTTTTTGTTCTAAATCGGCAACAAATGGCTTCAGTGTGAAACCGTTTGAAATAAATCCTACTTCTCCAGTACAAGAATGGAAAAGACAGGAGACGATGACAGAGGAAGATTCCAGTTCCTTTGAATCATATTCTTAGACGTTCACATTCATTACATGTTTACAGTAATCACAGCTGCAGCCTTCCCA
>NW_007587964.1:0-806 GCF_000523025.1 Cynoglossus semilaevis | reverse complement strand
ATGAAGACAGTGACACAGAAACCTGAAATTCTTTTGATCAGCTTATGGGGAATCTGTGTGTATTTATATTCATGTAATAAAATTTCATCATCCACAGATTAGGTCACTCCCCCAAAGACCGTCCACTGATAATCCTCACATTCCAACTGTTCTCGCTTTGTCTGACTTTCACCATAACCAACGTCGATGCATTTAATTTACTCTGAGGTTTGATTACAATCAACTGGTCTCAGTATAAACTCCCTGTCACGTCCGCTCTGATCCCAGGGGAGGACAAACGTACGAGCATCAGCTAATGCAGCCATTCATTTCAGACTGCGACAAGTTGCTCCAGCGTTTCATTTCTGCAGCGGTAATGAGTCAGTTATGATCAAATGTGGTCACATTTATTGTGTTTTACTGTTTGTACGGCTGGTTCAAAGTGTTCAAACGTTGATGAGAAAAGCGCGCGACAGCCTACGCAACACAGTCGCACACACTTACGTAGATGTTGTCCTTCTGATAACGCTGGTACAGGTTGTGCATGATCGCAGCTTCGTGCAGCTCAGCCAGCGCTGACATGTCCTCCACCCCGTCGATGCTGGACTGGTGCATGGCGTACACCCTCTCCCTGTTGACCTCAGCCTGCTGCAAATACAAGACCTGAGGAGACAATGGGGCAGATTCACACTCAATAGAATTATTATCAAGAAGGAAATGGGAATGAGTTGGTCCAATCGCCCAAATGGACCTTCTCCAGGAATTCAGACAAAACTAACTTTTTTTTAATATTGGGACTTCAACTAAACACCACAATTATATAAATC
>NW_007587963.1:0-806 GCF_000523025.1 Cynoglossus semilaevis | reverse complement strand
ACACGTATCTTAAATAATAGCTAAAACATGCCATCCCTCCATATTTCCCAGTGCTGACATGAAGCCAGTGTCGATTACTCACAGCTTTGTTGAAGAAAACAAAAACTTTATTTTAAAGTGAGTATCTCGCGCTCTGTGTCACGGTCATTCTTCTTTATATTCCACTTGTTTTTAGTAGAATTCTTGTTTGTATTTTTATTCATCAATGCTGACCATGTCAACTCGGCGACTCGGTGTGACACGTCGCTGTTGTTAGACGTGTATAACTGGTCATGTGACCACATACTCTTTAATGATGCTGGGAACTTTAGTCGTCCTAACGTTCAGAGTGATGCCTGCTCAACAACTCTCACTCAAACACTTCCTGTTTCTTTTGTGTTTTCACATTTTTCGACGAGCCCACGATCAACATTCAAACCTTTGTTGTCTGAGGAGAAGGCTTGACCTGGGACGGCGTTCATGAATGGGCTTGAGTGTGAGACAGCGGCTGCTGGGTTACTTAGGAGTGGTAGTCACCTTAAGCACAGTGTCATGACATAGGAATGCCATCGATGATCGCTATTTTTACATGCTAGCCCGAGGCCGTGCGGATGAATGGGGTGGGCACATGATTGTACCTGTCGGAGCTGCACATCCTTAATGGGCCCGGGCGCTGTTCAAACATGAATGTCAGGATCATAATTATATTAAGGATATGGCTGTTGGCCAATGGTTTGCAGAGGTGGTAATCAGTTTCTAGAACGTTTGATCTTCAACAGCCGTGTGCAGGGTTTGTGTCATCGGAACCTTATTTATTCCTTACATCA
>NW_007587962.1:0-807 GCF_000523025.1 Cynoglossus semilaevis | reverse complement strand
AAAAAACACACAACAATCCATCAGAGTTCACAGATAAACGGCGCTGCGAGGTCCCGTCCTCTGACCTGGTTGATGAACAGATCCAGGCAGCGACAGTGTAAACCGTTGAGCAGAGTGGCGGCCTCCACCTGCTGGTTCTGCAGCACTTGGCGAGCAAACGGCGCCAGCAACCGATGTAGTTTCTCAAAGGCCTCGCAGAGTGTGCTCTGGGGCTTCGAGCCCGGGCCGGAGGCCTGTGCCGGTGCCCCACACGAGCAGTTTCCCGCCGGGCTGCTGAGAAAACCGAGCGAGAGGAGGTGCTTATGGAGGGCACTTTTCTCCCGCTCTCGTTCTCTCTCTGCATGACGACCCGATTCTACCAGGACGGCAGGAGAGGAGCCGGGGATCCGAACAAAACAGATGGGAAAGGAGAGCAGCTCTTTGACCTTCCACAGCTCGGCCACCTGTTCTGCGCTTAGAGAGTCCTGATTCATGGCGTACAGAATGATGGGGATCACATTCCGAGTGCAGTCTTCCAGGGCCTCCTCGATGGGCTGGACGCTTGGACACGGCACCACCATCACCTTGGACTCCTGTGGACAATAAATATAATATTATTTCAAGCAAACAGGTGAACTAAAAAAAATAAATGCCGCATATAATTCATTCAGCTGCCACAGACTTCAGCTGTACTTCCATTTTTATTCCCTATTGTTGCGAAAACACCTTCTCTGTGTTGATCAGGTTTTTATAATATATTGGTAAAACTCATTCTGTTCTACTGTTTGCTTGGGTTTTTTTATATAAACTAAATCTAACATTTACAAT
>NW_007587961.1:0-807 GCF_000523025.1 Cynoglossus semilaevis | reverse complement strand
AATGAGTTTGACACCCCTGATCTAAAAGGACACTTCGACCACATGGTTTTCCAGGTCTTCTAAAACTGTCTTACTATGACCAACTCCACACTTCTGTCTTTCAGTGATTTTATCTGTACCCTTTTGCACTAGTTAACTGCTCTGGCTCCCATGTTCAATTCTAAACCAGCTGCAATCTTGACACCAGACTCAGCATATTTTGAAACCTGCTACGACAACAAGTATTTTTTCCCCTTTTCATCATATTGTAGCTTAATTTGCGTGGAAAAACTTTTTTTTTTCTTTATAAAATATAGGAAAAGTTGATACGACAGGACAGATACTGTCCACGAGACAAGATTTGCTGGTTGAAAATGTCTCTGTCAATTAAACTTAGCAATACTACAAATATTTAACAATGTAGTGCCGAAGAACTTGGGAGTCGGTTCCTAACTGGTTCTGGCCTGTGTGAGAACAGTGACTTGTTATCAGCTTACAAACAGATTCCTTCTTAGTTGTGACAGAAACGAGTGTAATAGAGTCTTTGGGATTGGATTTATTCTGCATGTTTCATGACGTTCTCCAGGCACCTGCACGTGAAACCCGACTCTCCTGAACTTTGGTGTTCTACTAAGCAGAAATAGCAAACGTTTCTCATGACCCGTTTTAAATGGTTTGGTTCTTATCTGCAGGCGTGCTGCCATGTGAACCAGTCAAACTCATAGAAGTAGTCATCGATGAAGGATTAATGATTAATTGGTCAAACTGTTTTAAATAAGGTGTTAATAAAATGTTGTCGCAGCACTGCTGTTAATCAGCCTCACAATT
>NW_007587960.1:0-807 GCF_000523025.1 Cynoglossus semilaevis | reverse complement strand
CTCATTACCATTTAAAGGTAAAGGCAATTTTTTGGTCGAAATGTATTGCTAACATTTATGTAGACATGTAGAAGAACCGTATTAACATCAAGTTCTGGTTCGAGTTTTTTTTAGAAATAAGAAGTTCCAGAGGTTTTATACTTTAATGTCTTATGCGTCAGGTGACCCGGCAGAGACTGACTACACCGCAGTGGGCTGCGCCGTGACCACCATCTCCTCCAATCTGACGGAGATGTCAAAGGGAGTCAAACTGCTGGCCGCTCTCATGGAGGATGAAGGAGCAAATGGGCAACAGCTGCTCGGCGCAGCTAAGAACCTGGCCTGTGCTGTGTCTGACATGCTGAAGACGGCTCAACCAGCAAACACAGAGGTCGGTGCAAAAATCCTACAGAGACAAGTCTGAGCTCTGTCTTCATTTGTGTCAAAGCTTGTGTTTTTGTTTCGGTGTGCAGCCACGTCAGAACCTGCTGCAAGCTGCCGGGAACGTTGGTCAGGCCAGTGGAGAACTGCTGTCACACATCGGAGAGACAGACACGGACCCACAGTTCCAGGTTGGACCTCTACTCTGACTGACAATGGTTTCAGTTTAAGTTATTTTAATGGCAGTACTCAGATAGTTAAGTTCCCGTTGGACTTATGAGATGAACTAACCCGTGCATGGGATTCACCAAAACATGTATTCCATCATTTTTCACAAGTCCTGAGTATAGATTCAACACCAAGGACCTGTTCTTTCATCCTGTGTGTTTGTTACATGAGAACATTTTCAGATGCGCAAACAGATCAGTACCACTGGAAGTCATTGGG
>NW_007587959.1:0-807 GCF_000523025.1 Cynoglossus semilaevis | reverse complement strand
TCCTATCGCAGTAGTTGCGTTCCGAGACCCGCCGTGAAATGGGAAAAATTGTGAGTTGGAGTGTTGGACCTTGTTTTTCAGGAACGTAGTCCTCTGTAGACCGAAAGTCTATTTACCAAATATTTGGATCTTCTAACTTGAGCTCGGGAGCCCGGAGCTCTTCTTTAAGCTCTGTAACTGCGAATTTGAATCTTTAGTTCCAGAGGTGATGCTTTGGATCTTTGAACCATGGTTCCCACTGTACTGGTTTAAGGTGCTTTGCCCTCTCAGGATTTCTGAGCTCAGGATTCTGAATGTCTAAATTTGGCAGCTGCGTTGTTCCGAAAACCACTATGCGCATATGAATTCCAGAATCCTGCAGCTCTGAGGTTCCAAGTCTTGAAGCCTAGAAGAGAAGCTTGGATACAAGTATACCTGGATTCTGGTTCCTCTGGATCCAGCAACCCTTGAGCCACCGAGACCTGCACTGTCTCATTTGAGATCAGTGATAAAACAATCCCTGCTGATCCTTTGGTGTTTCTCAAAGTCAAAGACGTTTAAATGAGCGCCTCATTGAGGAAGGGCACAAGTCGTTTCTTGTTCCTTGTTGTTACAATTGAGACTTTGTCACTTAATGTGCACACCGGTTGGAAGGCAAGGTGGCTGCAACGAGGATGTAAAAGAGCTAGTACTTCAGGGAATTTTATAGAGACAAAAAAGTGGAACACTTCTTCAGAAAGTATTAGTTTAGGAATCGTCCTTGACTTTGAGAATAACCAAGAGGAGACAAACCAAAATCTCCAAGCTCACGTTGACAGTTAAAATATT
>NW_007587958.1:0-807 GCF_000523025.1 Cynoglossus semilaevis | reverse complement strand
TGGTCCAAAGGCAATGAAGAAAAATCGTCCCTGATATACGAAAGTTTCCTATATTTCTAGACAAAAGTGGAGCCACACATTTTCCTTCCTGTCCTTTTCTGTCACTCAACACATTTTAAAAGTGTCCTGCGGTGAACCGGTCAGAGTTCCTTGACTCTTAAGAATCTGTCTGGGTCGGGCCTAATGTATATGTATTGGAAGTGTACAGTGCCACAGAGCCAACTTTAGTGGAGAGAGGAGAAACTTTGACTGTAATGAGACTGGAATTATTTTGAGACGACAGCTAAAGAGCATGCTGTCTGGCTGTGTCACCGCTGTGGAGTAGCAGCGACGGCTACTGTAGCAGCTAAAAAAGTCAAAGTGACATTTTACAAATATTAGTTTAGTTTTTCTTTTTGTCCCTTTTCTCAAAGACAGAGCGCTGATTCTGTTTCATCAGAAGCCAATCAAAAGAATTATTTGTGATTATACATTGGCTAATGATAATACCCACATCTTCCTCAGTGAGCCATAATTAGGTTCGGTAAACAGGATGACAATTGAGGAGGAGGCCGTTCCCGGGCCATCAATTACTTGTCCTCCTCCTTAAGCTCTGGCTGAGCCGCTTTGTGGATGGAGGCTAATTATTGTTATTAGAGACCTGCCCATTATTTCATCCATCTGCCACAGTCTTTAGTGTTTCATGGATCCGAAACGCAGTTGCGAACAACAAAGTAAGGTTTAAATGGAAACTTCACCTGTAATTTACAGTTTATTCTGGTTTGTGTGTAATTACAGCTGTGTCCTGTGCTGCTGCTGCTGCTGCTG
>NW_007587957.1:0-807 GCF_000523025.1 Cynoglossus semilaevis | reverse complement strand
GAGCAGCATTAAGACCTCCTCTCTGTTCAAACACAACCCAGACATACCTGAGCTCCAGAGGTACAGCGACTCCTCTGACTCCTCCACCTGAGAGCCTTCTTTTCTCTCAGTCCATTTGTCATCGTCCTGTTCTGTCCTTCTGTCCTTCAGACCTGCCGTTTCACAGGTGAAAGAAAAGATTTTCACCACTGAGTTGTTTTCTGACCTGGACCTTCACCCACACCTGGTAACACACAGACATTTTCGCACTTCACACAGACTATTACCGATATAATCCCAATCCTAATCCCAACTCTAATTCTAATCCTTATTTACACTAAATTCCGAACATCAAAATGCATTTTCTCAATTTTCCAAAAAAGTAAAAGTAAAACACCCTAGAGAACACGCACACAACACTGGTCTGATTTCATAACCTGCTGGTTTCTGTTCAACAGGTGGCGACGTTGAGCAAAGTCCTGAATGTTGATAAACTGACAAGGTGAGCACACACGACACCTGTCTGGTCCATAATTCTAATTCTCAGAATATTCTCCTGTTCAGGAGGGTGCCCCCTGGTGGTGTTCCCTTAAATATAGTACAGTCCTCCCTTGCTAATCGCCGCGGTTCGGCTGTCGCGCCCTCAGTGCATCGTGGGTTTTTAATATTTTAAATGTATTCTTGTATTGTGGGTTTTTATTGCATTTTTTTGTGGTATATAGAAATCTTTTAATTTCCGATATTTTCATTATTTTTGTAACAAAGTTAGCATTTGTTAGCCTAAGAAAACAAAGAAATAGTAAAAAAATTGTAAACATTTTGTAACAC
>NW_007587956.1:0-807 GCF_000523025.1 Cynoglossus semilaevis | reverse complement strand
AGAACAATAAATAACAAACACGTGAGCGTCTGGGGTACAGCTCAGCCAAACACTGGAGCTCTGTGCTATTACTACACACTTACTTACTCTCTCATGATATTTAATGCAATCTACCATTATTATGGGAAACGTAACTGAAACACCAGTCAAAATTTCTTCTACTGTCGGATTTCCGACAGTATGCTGGAAGATACAACACTGCCCTCCTCGGGTAGTCTAGGTGAATGCTGGAGAACAGCTAACGTATTATTTCTGTTACTTCTGTTACATTTAAAAAAATAAATAAAAATAACATAGCAGTTTATCGAATACAGACTACAACTGCTCCATTGTTGGATATTTATAGGATTGAATCCCAAAAAACATGTACATTGTTTGTCTGTATTTGTATAATATTGCGGCAGTCTGTCCACCCTCGGTCCTGCTGCTCATCAGGGAGTAACACTGTCCATGGTCCTGAACCAGAGTTGCCCAGCCTCTATCTCTGTCCATGGGCCTGAACCAGAGTTGACCAGCCTCTATCTCTGTCCGTGGTTTTACTACGACTATGGTCTGTCCCCCCTCGGTCCTGCTGCTCACCAGCCCTGGGAGTAACACTGTCCATGTTCCTGAACCAGAGTTGCCCAGCCTCTATCTCTGTCCATGGTCCTGAACCAGAGTTGCCCAGCCTCTATCTCTGTCCATGGTCCTGAACTAGCGCTCCGTGGCCCTTTTTAATCAGCTGCAGAGAAACTAAACATGATGCTGCTTGGTCGACTGGACTCTTGTCCGAGCCAGTTCTCTTTTCAAACAGAAAACAAGCCACAG
>NW_007587955.1:0-807 GCF_000523025.1 Cynoglossus semilaevis | reverse complement strand
TTTGGTTTTTTTTGTGGACTCCTTTGTGTCTCTGTCCCAGGTCCACACAAAAACTGCAACCAGATACTAGAGTACACACCCCAGGATACACATCATTCATGAAAGTATGTGATTTAAAAAGTACAGAGAATTTGACCGACCTCTTCCTCCTCTCAGTTCCACCTTGTCCCCCCTGCAGATCCACCTGTAACAGGGGAAGACGAGGACCTCTCCCCCCTCCGTCCTCACCACTATAGTGGAACAGTACCACTCGTCTTCTGGGAAAACCAGGAACGGATCCTTCTCCACTCTGATGAGCAGAAGTTCGCCCAGAGATGAAGTCGTTTTAACGGTGAAATCTTCTGTCTAGAAAAGGAAGGTAAACGTGGCACACAGCCACATCAACAGTCATCAACCTGCGCTGCGATGAAGCTGAGATTCAAACTGATCAGACTTACGGTCCCAGCTCTGAAGCCGAAGCAGGTTTTCAGCTCCGTCCGCTCACTCTCTCCCTCCTTTCCAATTAAAGTGAGAAAAACGTAATCGTAGGTTCCTCCGAACGACTGTTGGCCCGTGGTCACCTGCAGCTGGTACTTAAACATGATGGACAGAAAAACACTGAAACCTTTGACTGTTCAACAGGGTCTGTTTCTCCAGGACGTTCTGGTGGAACCTGAAGGCACCACAGAGATAAGAACAACTAGACAACAAGGTACAGGTGGTTTTGATAATGAACCTCACTGTCTTTTATATGTACAGCGAGGACACACCCCGTCCTATTTTCTTTATGTCCTCTAGATGGAGACCGAGGAGCATAAGTTGACTGTT
>NW_007587954.1:0-807 GCF_000523025.1 Cynoglossus semilaevis | reverse complement strand
ACATTTGTTAGTGTGCTCTGAAGACATTTATGGGTTTTTTTTTCTATATATGTATTTCTATAGCTAATGTGACAGTTGAACAGACTGTTGGGGTTTTGATTTTTTCCCCATTCTTTCAACCTCTTCAACAGGATTTATCTGACTGACACATCAAAGGCTACTCACGACAGTTCCACTGCCAAAGCACCACATCTTTTTAACAGTAAATGCTACACATGTGCATTCATCTGGTTCTCTGCTCTGCAAACGTGCACGAGATTAGATCTATCTTCATTCACACTGAGCTGGGAGAAGACGTTTCCTCTCAGGTGGTCTGGAGCTCTGTGACATCCAGAGCAGCTGATAAATGACGTCAAACATGAGGACGTGTCTCCGTACCTGCTCTGGACGATGGCCTGTTCCACACGTGTGGTCTTCTCTGAGGCAGGAGAACCAGATGATTTCTGGCTCATCACTGACAGGAACTGCAGCAGCAGTTTGGTGCTCTCGGTCTTCCCTGCACCTGATTCACCGCTGCAGTACACACACAACACGACGACACACACAACCAACATTTAATAAACAAACAAAAACCCAGAAAACAGCCTGACCTTCTCTGACATTTCCCTATCTCACTCTGCCTCCTCTGTGTCATTGACATTGAGGTTTGTTCTGTCCAGTCAGTCCTACGTGATCTTATTATGGACACCACCTGAGGAAACGACAGTGTAACTGGGAACAAGACAAGACGTTTGAGATCACATTTAATCAGATAAAACCACAGAGCAGTTGCCAACACCTAAAGTATTGTCTTCTATCTGTTTAATC
>NW_007587953.1:0-807 GCF_000523025.1 Cynoglossus semilaevis | reverse complement strand
TTTTTCAGGGTTAAGTAAAAAAAAGAAATGTTTCATTTGCTGTTAAAAGTTTAGTTCTTATATCACAATGTACAGTTGTTAACATCTGTTTGATAGTTAAAATACATTCTACTGTTGATTCTACCTCACGGCTGTCTGTGCATCTTTATATCTGTTTCTGCCGTTTTCTCAGCTTTTCCTTCCTTCTTTCTTTCTTACCATTCAGTGAAACACGTTCTTCATCAACATATACTTGAAGTGTTTCAGGGCAAACGTGAGGAAAGCTGCTGAAAATAAGGGTATTTCACATATGCAATATAATCTGACATTTCTTGTAGGTATTAAAAACCATACCATGCCATGTCACTTACCATAATTAGTAAAATTATACTGTCACACACCTGTGGGTCTCCCTGTGGTTCAGGACATTGCTGCTTGTCACACCTCCAACGGTGCCAATGGTCATGGAAAGTTATTTTTGGATACAGCACCTTTCGTGCACAAGGCAATTCAGAGTGCTTTACAGACACAAGGAAGAACATTGGAATGCACCTGCCACTGCTCCAACACCTTGAGATGATTTGAGGATCACTAGTTTCCACACTTTCGTGATGTTCCCTACTGCCAACCCTCATGTTCCTTGTTTTCCCCATGCCTTGTCCTTCCTCCCGAGCCCTAGCCTGAAGCCCCCTTTTTGTTCTGCCTCCTCCACTATCATTGAGCACCTTCCTTGACTTGGAGCCTGTTACTCCCAGCGGGATCATAAGACGCTGGGCTGAGGTTCAGTTGTACCCTCGGCACCCAACTTCCCCAGGTTAGGTGACTGCC
>NW_007587952.1:0-807 GCF_000523025.1 Cynoglossus semilaevis | reverse complement strand
GTGTGACCCACGCAGTGACCCGCCCCACACTTTGTACAACACAGAGCTGCGGACTTTATGAAATGCTCACAAAACACACGAAAACAAAAATGTTCATCTTTGTGCGTTTCTGTAGAAACAAATCAAGGTTCAAATCCCCACAGTGTGACGACGTAGAAGGCCATAAAATCCAAAGTGTTTGACGACACCAGAACTTTATTGCCGTCATTTGCAGACGCAGAGTCAGGACCATCAAAACACGGCCCAGATTGATGAAGTCCATGACAGGATCATCACCAGGTTATTAAAAACTGTTCCAATCACAGTCTGAACCAAATTAGTTTTAGACTGGTTTTTATCTGCTCCTCCATGACCTCAGCGTCAACGCGTTCACCGCCTCATCTGATTGGTTCAAGTTTTTTGACCGTTTTAATCACCTGGTGATTATGAAAAGATACCGTTTGATGAAAACTGTAATTACATTTGAAAGAAGAACGGACTTTGATTAATGACTCAGTGGTGTGTGTGTTTTTCTTTTTCAAACACGTGTGGTTTACCCATCATGCAGCAGCACATGAAACCATGGAAACCACATCCATCAGTGTTTGTTCAAACACTTTAATATTTTAAAGCTCAGTTTTCTCCTGGTCAGGTTTTTATAGCTGCCCAGAACCTTTTTTACACTCATCATTAGAGAGACTTTGATCTGGGGTCTCAATCTCTGGCTCGCAGGCCATTTCCTGCCCGTGAACCACCCACATGTGGCCTACAAGTACTACTAGTTTTTTCTTTTACGTCCAACACCAACTCTGCATTTTACTAACAACC
>NW_007587951.1:0-807 GCF_000523025.1 Cynoglossus semilaevis | reverse complement strand
GCACCGGTCCCCAGACCAGGGGTTGGAAACCACTGTACTACGTCACCAGCATTTAAAAGGAGAAAATATATAAATATAAAAGTATATTTTTATAGTAAAGCTGGAGCAGGTCGGGGGGTGTCAGCGGTAAAGACAGCCTTTAATCCATTCTGTGGATGGAGTGGGTTCTTGCATGCTCAGAAATGCGGCCACATTCGTCCTCAAAAAAACCGCCTTCAAATGTGGTTTTTGTGATCAGAACTGTGGACGCATTCAGGATGGATTGGTTCGCATTCAGACATGTACTTAGAGCAGTCCACATGTGATCAGGTCACTCAGGACAAATAATAATACCAGGTTTGAGTGAGGTCTGAGAGACCGAGCCCGAGGTTGAAGTTGAAGCTGCCGTGGAGTGCATTTAACATTAACCACAAAACGAAGTGACTCTGGTCCAAACCGACGCTATCAAAACTGACTCCAGATCAGAGCTAAGCCATTCTGTGGGCTCCGGCCCAGTCATGTGGTCGAGCCGCTAGCAGGAAGAGGAACGAGCTGTATGAAATCTGTACAATACATTGCTTTAACAAGTGGCTGCCTGACTCCCAGTCGAACAATGAGAGTGATCCAAACCTAGAGGGTTCAGGAAAGGTATAAAATGTCAACCTTAAAGCCATGACTCTATATAAACAATAAAAGGGAAACGCCGCACGCAAACATCTGGACATTTCACAGTTCTACAACTTGGCTTATATTTATAGCCCATAAAGATGTGTTACTGTGTAATATTAGGCAGGTGGCCATAATGTTTTGGCCGACTGCTGTACGTAC
>NW_007587950.1:0-807 GCF_000523025.1 Cynoglossus semilaevis | reverse complement strand
GCATTGTGACCATAACATCGATATTTCATCTGAGAAGTATCTGTGACATGCAGGATTAAGGGTCCGGCGGACTCACAGTGAACAGGGGTCTGACTCAGTGAGATCTGACAAATAGACGTTTGCAAAATGAATGAACAGCATTCCTATGGCCTGTTTGGAGGTGTCGAGGAACCTGCAGGGTCAGACACATTACAGTAGATGTTTAGTGTTTCTTCAGAAGGTCAAGTTAATTTACAAAGAACTGTATTCCAGCCAGCTGAGCTGCCTCACCAGATCCTCCAGGGTCTCCTTTCATGTTTGGGCTCCCGGAAGCGTTTTACTGTGGAGAAAAGAGGACATACAGAAAGAGAGAGGGTTTTACTGCAGATCACACTGAGTAACAGAGTCAAATGATTAGTGAAATGTTTATAGCAGAGGTCACTTAATAACCAGATTCAGGTGCTGTTCTGTGAACCCAAATTGTTGATGTAAACTGAGATATCGTTGAGACTACCTGCCTGCCTCGAAGGAACTGAATGAAGAAAGTGAGCAGAGATTGAGTTCCATCACAATTTCATTCTGTGGAAAGTTTATTGCAAGATGTTTTACCATGGTTCCCCTTGACACACTGTGAAAACTTGGTTACACGTGTGTACCATATTTGTACTGTACTTCCTTTTACCGAAAGGTTCTGTACAAATACGTACCATTATAGCACTATTGACAATGACTTTACAATCACTGGTTCACAGTGTTAGGCATTATACACGTGCAATACACAAATATATTCCTAAGACAGATTTCCTAGATATTTTAGGGAAGGAGTGA
>NW_007587949.1:0-808 GCF_000523025.1 Cynoglossus semilaevis | reverse complement strand
CTTTCATTGCTGTTATCAAATGAAATTGAACATCACATGAAACGATTATATAAAAAAAACATCAGATTTATTTTTATCAAAATTTCCAAAAAGGTATTTGAAATAAGAGAGTCATCAAAATAATTTATTTAATCACCTTCGGAGTTGCATGTGAGGACTTTGGCATTAGGTGGACCCTCAAAGATGCCTATTTTGTCCTTGATTTCATGAAGACAGAGTCGGAAAAACTCCTGAGTAGGTCCTCCATTGTCCACGGCTTCCTCAGATATTCCATAGTCATCACTCAACTTGACATCTACTTTCTTCTCAGGTGAAAAATTGGATCTGCCCAGGGCTCTGGATGCTCCATCCCACACATTTTTCTTCTTACAATATTGAAGCGGACAGTGCTGTCATCATTTACTCGAGTTGAAATCTCCTCCATTATTCTCTCCAATGTCATATTTAAATCACTAGAACAATAATAAACAATAAAACAAATTAAATGTTAGTGTTAGTAGGAATAACACACTGCACTATATCCAACATCCACACCGCATTATTAATACTATTATTAATACATGATTAAAAAAAGATTTATTGTGTATTGTTGACAAAATGATCCTCCAAATTACTGAATAATAGAAAAGTAGAATGCAGCTTGCCTTTTGCTACTTGTCTCCAGGATAGAAAATTATTAAGTTATTGTTATCCTGGATTACAACACTTACAATATTATATTATAGTCTACTACTATAGTCTACCTCTCACTTGTGCTGGAATCTAGAGACTTGGCAATGGCTTTTGTCAGGAAACTTTTTCTGTTAGA
>NW_007587948.1:0-808 GCF_000523025.1 Cynoglossus semilaevis | reverse complement strand
AGCATGACGTCGCTTATTGTCATTTAGAGGTAAAGCCAATTAAACGTGTGTATAAAACGGAATCCAGCTTTTCTTTTTCGCCAAAAGCACGTCACAACTTTTATTCTGAGATCAAAGAACCATAATAATGAGTATAAAAGTAGCACGAGAGCCCTTCAGGGGGCAGCACTGGAATAAGACAGAATCAAAGAGCCATTATATCCCAAGGTTGCAGATCCCATGAATAGAAATATTTATCTCTACAAAAGGATTACCTTATCTTCTAATAAAGTCAAAAGCACCTTGAAGGTTTTGAAACAATTCCTTCACCGTGGAGATTGAGCCGGTTGAATGTTTTTGACATACATTTCATGTTTGTCTTTTTCTGCTGTAAATCCTTTTCCCCGATAACATCATTGGTTTCTGTAGAAACTGGATAAATCACATCAATGGCAACTGTATTTAACCTTGACTCTGTCAAAACAATCAGGAAGAAGAGTGGACGAGGGAAGAATGACCAGGAGTCAGCGTGCGACAGCAGAGGGACCGATAATGGATGAAACCTCTCCATACTGGACAATGAATCAGACAGGATTTATTGACATCCTCTGAGAGCATGATTTACAGAAATTACTTTGAGTTTATTAGAGTAAAGATTACTAATGTCAGCCACATAAATCCGTAGGAAGCAGAGACTAATATTTCATTCGTTAAGAGTGTCCTTTGCTCTTCAGATGCAGTAAACTTTAACGGTCGTGAACTGGATCACATGATCGTGTACTATGCGCAAAGACACAAACACAGATAAAGATGAACACACACACACACA
>NW_007587947.1:0-808 GCF_000523025.1 Cynoglossus semilaevis | reverse complement strand
TTGGCTCTTTCAGGACCTTATAAATAGAACAATCATAAATAAATATAAAGCTGTGTATTTTCTCAAACGTTCCACACTTGCCAAAAGTTCCTGAATAAACATAATGTTTCATCATCATCATAAAAACTTCAAAGCTTCCAAAAATACCAGCAAAACGATCTTTGAAATTCATCTACAGTCAAACACAGGGAAAAGTGATAACGCAGGGTTTTATTTTAGTACTTTAAACCATTGTCACCTTCTCTGTTTATTAATACATTTGATATTTGCATTCATTTTTTTACTTTTTACTTCCTCTTGTTTTTCCCCATCATTTGTATCTGCCTTCAACACACGCGGTCCTGATCAACCTAGCTTGAAAATTATTTTGCATGTAATAAATACATTTATATATTTCTTTTAAATGAGCTGACTCTGTTGGAAACATCTCCCTCTCTTTTATTTGAATTTGATTTTATGATGCTTTAGATACAAATAAATATAAACAATGTATTAAAATATATATAAAAAACAAACAAAAAAATCCCCAATTAACTTCCTTATTGGGACGCAGAGATGAAAGACAAATAGTTTTTATTGAACTTTTATTTTATTTTACCAGGTGACCTTGTCTGATAATTAATTTGTGGTTGTTAATTAATTATCTTATTTTTTAAACAATTTTACTTAGACTTTACTTAATAAAGAATACATTTTGAAAATTAAAATTTGAAAAACAATGCAATAATATCATAAATAAGGATGATTAAAATAAGTTGTGTTTTTAAGAGTGTGCACAACAGACTAGACAGAATATTTTAATTGTATT
>NW_007587946.1:0-808 GCF_000523025.1 Cynoglossus semilaevis | reverse complement strand
CCACAATTGGCCCATCAATACAATAATGTATAATTATATATACGCATATATTTTTGCGCTTTATCTCATTAAAAAAACAAGTGGCATTTAGGAATGTAAAGTAAAACATTTGTTCTGTTTGCTGTCAGTATCAAAAAACAATTTGAGAGACAGATGACAGGATGAAGAAACATTTTTTAAAAAAAACAGTCTTGGTGAAGGCAGGGTTTCATAACAATCGATACACAGCAGATACAGTAGAGGTGTGTTGAATTACACAGTCACGCGCTGACTCACGGCAAAGTGACTGAAAAACACAGGGGAGTGTTTGTGCGGCGTCCAGAGAATCCCTGGCTCTGATACACAGGCTACTGTTTTTAGAAGGTGAGTCAGGTACGAGTCATCGCTCAGAGAGTCTCCAATAAAATCCTAGTTACCAAATAAGTGACGCGGACAAACAAGAGCCCATTATGTAACGCCGAGAGAAAACTGGAACGGACGGAGATGAAGTAGAAAAGAAAATACAGTCCAGTCAGGTTGTTTTCATTTGTAGAGTCTAGATTCACCGGGCAAAAAAGGGAGACAGTGGAGAGGGAGAGGAAAAAGGGGAAGGGAGGAAGGAGAGGGGGAGTAAAAGTAAATATATATCAAATATATAAAAGTATGTATAAGTAATTATGTCGCTATGTCACAGCACAGTACCAGAAACACTCATTCTCAAGATACGAAATCATTCTACTCAAAATCGGTACCATGTTAGCACTACAGTGATGTCAGTTTAGCTAGCTTCACGCTAACACCATTAACTAGCCTGATGTTGAACAAACAA
>NW_007587945.1:0-808 GCF_000523025.1 Cynoglossus semilaevis | reverse complement strand
ATCTCTGCTACTTTCTCTGTCAGTGTCAGTAAAGTGAACGCTACGTTACCCACATGTACCTGGTTGTCGATGCACCTGAACTGCCAGGTCCAGCGTGTGTTATAGAGGAAAGGTCTGAGGTCGAAGCGGTTGTCGTCAGGACTGTAGCTCTCAGCGTGGTAGGCAGGTGTCACTGTGGTCATCTTGTGACGATTCACTGAGTACATCCTGAAGAAGTGCTTCACCTTCTGGGCAACCTGAGGAAGTTACAGACGTGTTTGTCACCTAATCATAGTGTCAATAACTCCAAAGGTACAAACACTTGGATTTCCTCCAAACAACAAAGACAGAAGAAGATTACACTTGACCTCTGACCTTCACTTTACCGCTGACAGTAAATCATACCGTTACTAATATACTAATACTAATAGAGTTAAGATGGTTTGGACATGGCGTTGAGGAGAGATAGTGAATATTTTGGAAAATGTATTGTTAAGGATGGAGCTCACGAGGAAGAGGAAGAAGATGAACAAACCGCTATACTGTAGCTCACTCACCTGTGTGGTTGAAAGAGAATCCTTCCACATATAAATGAGTTTGCAGAACATACTGAAGGGTCCACACTTGGTGATCTTCCTCAGTTTGCCAATCACAGATAACTCTGAGTAGGTCATCCCCATGTCGGCCTGCAGCACAGGGGAAAACGAAGGAAATGAAGGTGGACTTCTGGTTTACACCAGTAATAACTCAACATCAGATCTTTCTGAACAGTTCAACCATCATTTAAAGGCTGTGTATAAAGTTTAAACAGAAATATCTTTGTTTTTTT
>NW_007587944.1:0-808 GCF_000523025.1 Cynoglossus semilaevis | reverse complement strand
CACGTACATATATATACATATACACACGTACATACATATACATACATACACACTTACATACATATACATACACATGTACATACATATACATATATACATACACATGTACATACATATACATATATACATACACATGTACATACATATACATATATACATACACATGTACATACATATACATATATACATACACATGTACATACATATACATACACATGTACATACATATACATATATACATACACATGTACATACATATACATACACATGTACATACATATACATACACATGTACATACATATACATATATACATACACATGTACATACATATACATACACATGTACATACATATACATACACATGTACATACATATACATATATACATACACATGTACATACATATACACATACACACGTACATACATACACACACATATACATACATATATCTACATATGTCAGTAAGCAGTCTCTGAATGTAAACAAACGAAGCTGAAAGAAGTTGAAATACAATTAAAAAACATTTCAAAATAAAAGCTTTTTCAAACCGTTCTCAAAATATAGTATAGTTTACTTCCGAACTACAAAACAGTAAGATTTAAGTTGCTTTGTCCAAGAAGTTTATGTCCAGCGAACATCTAACATCTAATGACCACTGCAGGGGCATTACTGGGCAACAAGCAACATCTATCAACTCGATGTTTCCTTACAATCCAAACCGTCAACACACTAAAACACTACGACGTGTCCACACACGGTGTGCGGAGGCTTTGAAGTATCAGAACAGCAACAACACGTCAACAT
>NW_007587943.1:0-808 GCF_000523025.1 Cynoglossus semilaevis | reverse complement strand
CTGAGTCTGACACACAGCTGAAAAATGTGAACGTAAATGTTTTTTTATTTTTCTAACAGGGTCATTGTGGCATTGTTTAATAAACACTTTTTATTACTTTAACTTCTGATCTTCTTTGTCTCCACAGATATTTTGCACTAGGGCTGCTCTATCATTACAATGGCCAGGACGCAGCAGCGCTTAAGGTTGGTACATGTAGATGTCACAAGTTGTTACAATAGAGCTTGTAAGACGAGCAAACCTGTTTTCTTCTTGGGTTTCTGACAGTTGTGGATCAGTGTGGCAGATGGAGATCTGCAGGACTCCACCAGGTCGGACCTGCACGAGTACATAGTTAACTTTCTCTCCTCCTGCTCCAGCCTGGACCTTATATGGAAGTATGCAGAATGGGCCTTGCAGAAAGATCCCACTGTAGGTTTACACACGTACCTGGCTCAAATGTCACTCATCAACACTGCATGAAGTCTAATTGTAAATGATTGTCTTTGTTTGTAGACAGGCATTCACATTTTTACCAAGAGGCCCGTCAGCAAGGATCAGCCAGAGTTAAATCCAGATGATGTCCTTAACTACCTAAGAAAACACAACCAAGCACTACTGCTTTACCTGGAACATCTGGTGTTGGAGAGAAAGATAAAGGTGCTCTTTCACTCATTTAAAATGTTACTGCCTTGTTACTCCTTTCAATTTAGATGAAAGAGGAAAGTTTGAAAGTTCTTCTCAGTGAAAACAATTAAATTCTATTGACCAAAGGTTTAAGTCGGTTGTGTACACTTTTTTTAGAAGTATACAATTTTCTGCAGCCTTT
>NW_007587942.1:0-808 GCF_000523025.1 Cynoglossus semilaevis | reverse complement strand
GATAACCCTGTGGTAGTTTAATAATCTATAAGATAGACTCCTGCTTGACTGAGTTCACTGCAGCGCTTAAATACGGACGTACAAACTTTGAGCTGTGAAACAAAACGTACAATATTATAATTATTGTTTATTTATTTTGTGATTTCACAGAATGAACTCTACGAAAAGGCAAAAAATGAGATCTTGGATGAAGTTATTAGTTTGAGTCAAGTCACACCACAACACTGGTAAGTTGAAGAGTACCAGCAATATGACCAATCAGATCTGTATTGTGAAACCACACACATAAACACTTACACAGTTCACTGGGTTCACTTCTGCTCATTGTGAGGGGTTTTGAACCCATTCTGTTTACTCACACACAATAGAGCAGGGCTTTGAAATACGAGTTTAATCCGTTGTACAACAGAACTCGTATTTCGATGTGAAAGTGAGTCAGGAATATCTTTTAGATTACTTCTAATATTTCTTGCATTTTAATAGTATGAACTTAAATCTATATTTATTAATAACCAATAACCCAAAAAGTACAAATGTTATTTTTATTTGGGATTTAATCAATCTTGAATTACTTCAGTCTTTAATGTATTAAACTTATCACAGTGAAGTGGACTAAATGTGACAAAATTGTGATGGTGAAGCCAATTAGATCATGTCTTTCCAGGTGACGTACCATTAAATCAGTCTAGACTGGAAAGCTCTCTCTTTGAGGCCAATCTGCTGCTCCTCTTCTGAATGAATTTACTGCTGTTGTAAAGTGTAGATTACACTTCACCCTCACTGAAAGGGGGTAAAAAAAAAAAAAAAA
>NW_007587941.1:0-808 GCF_000523025.1 Cynoglossus semilaevis | reverse complement strand
CTGTTCACGTTGATGATTAAAATTATTTTTTGACAGTGCATTACTTTTTTGACAGTACATTACAGAAGTTATTTGTTGAAACGTTTCTAAAGTACTTTTATTTTACTTTATTTGTGAAACACATAGTTGAGACTGTAAAATGGTTTGTTCGTTCTTTCTCTTCTTTTTCTGAGTATTTAATTGTAAAAAAATTAAAGATTTCTACTTCACGGATTTTGCCTATCACGGGTTCTTTTTGGAACGTAACCACCGCGAAAAACAAGGGTTTACTGTACTGTCTTTTGTCAATCATGGGTTCATTCAAAACCATAACAACACTGTCCGCTACTGTACGTCCCAGAAATTATTATTAATATTCCATTACTCCAGAAGTCCAGTGGTTTTAACAACTACCTCTCTGAATGAAAAAACATCAGGGCCTTCTTCTGCTACATGTACATTTTTGTTATGTTTTTCACATAACTTAAGGCCACTGTAATTACATATGTTTGCTTTTTAACCCAAGGACACAACATGCTTTACCTGACAGTGCATGACACATCAACCACACAGGGATGAAGACTGGGAGTGTGGAACCACAGCATCTGGATCACAGACTTCACATTTAACCCATCACTGATTATGTCCACACTCTGCCTGGTTTTGGACAAACCTATACAAACAAGGACATAAAGAACAAGGCAAGACCTTGGATTACTGTCATGGCAGGATACTACACATTTAACATTTTTTCATGAAACCATTTAATCCACTCGCACTACAAGGTTCATCTACGTCCTCAACATTTAACCTTCCTCTGGTGTTCGGG
>NW_007587940.1:0-808 GCF_000523025.1 Cynoglossus semilaevis | reverse complement strand
CCCTTCTGTCCGTACGTGTGTGTGTGTGTGTACCCTCCTTCGACTCTTCTCTCTGCGTTCTGATACGATCCTGCTGCTGGTTCTATTCCTGCCGCGGAGCAAGAAAGCTGCTGAAAATGGATTCGTCCTCGTATGTTGTCGAATGCTCGGTGTTTTCAGCAGAGCTGTGCCCAGGCTCTTCCATGCTGTCTCTACTCCCTCCTCCCTCCACCACCAGCCCTCCGTTCTATGGAAGGCTCGGAGAACCGTCGCTGCGTCGCTGACGTTCGGGGAGGACGCATTCATGAATATTAAGGAGTATAGTTTAAAATTTAAAAAAAATATATATACAATAATAATGCTAATAAAGAACAGCGTCATCGTGTGGACTGTGAACGACGCGGATCAGGGTTGAATTAATATCCACGGAACGATAAGGCGGAAACTTAAACGTGGTATTTTTGATTATTTACATATAAAACAGTGTGTTACAGAAAACCCAATTAAATTCCGTCCATTCTCAGTTGACGAGTTTGTGGAACGTCAGTAACACCGAAGTACACACTCCAGCCGGTACGTGGCGGTAAAAAAAAACTAAAGTCTTTCTCGGTGTTGGATGAGGGTGGGGTTACACCACTGACATTTTTTTCTAGTCCAATCATTAGTTTACACTCAGAAACTAAACAATTCACGCTTACATTCACACTCACGGTCAATTAAGTGTGAATAATTAAGCTAATGCTATCACCTGCCGCTGAGAAAAAAAATGTTGGGTGTATATTTATATTTAGGAATAGGGCCGTGTAGTCTGTGGTCCAATATGAGTGAA
>NW_007587939.1:0-808 GCF_000523025.1 Cynoglossus semilaevis | reverse complement strand
CAGCTCCTTGGTCTTGGAGGTGTTGAATGCAGGTGATTGGATTTACCATACAGAGGCTGTAAGGTTAACCACGAAAAGTCCTTTAGAAATTGAATTCCACTCCGATGTCTGCGAACTACCGATCTTCATAAAAAATAACAAGTTACGTTAAACTTATAGCAAAAAGTTTGTTGCAAAATATCCTGCCCATTTTTTATATCGAGACATATTATTATAAGGAACTAGCGTTCTATGCGTGGCGCGGTTCGACACGTGACCAGAGTACACCAATAGGGGATGAGCTTTTGGTAGACATAAAAGCAAGATGGCTGCCTGAGTTTCATTTAACAATACCGAAGAAGAGGAAAACTCACCAAAAATGAGTAAACAAACTAAATCTTCTGGAGACAAACCATGCTATATGCACATAGCCTCTGTAGGGCACAAAAATTTCAGGACTTCACTCTCACACGCGGAGTTAGTGTCGATACGTAGGTGAAAACGACAAACATTGCCAGGATTTGGAGTTTGAAAGCAGTCCCCAAAAACGTTGCTTTCCATCCCACATGCCAGAGTGGAATTGCAAAAGTGAAAAGACGTCTTGAGCGTGAGAGAGAGGGGGGGTGGGGGTACGGAAGACCGCTCAAGAAGTGAGGCCATCCCATCAACATCGAGCAGGACGACTCCGTGTCCAACAAAGAAACTTAGACCCAGGTCAGGCCTGCCCATCGTGAGCTCTGGCCCTGTCCTTCCAGCCATGTGCATAATATGCAAGAAAAATGTATACATCGTAATGCAGACTTTACAGGAGTGGGCAAAAACCTCAGCT
>NW_007587938.1:0-808 GCF_000523025.1 Cynoglossus semilaevis | reverse complement strand
ACAGTTTTCTGAAGAAATAATAGGAGCCGTTTGAAGTAAAGCTACATACCGTATCGTACTGTACTGTACTTTGCAGAATGTGAGACAAACTTGTCATGTTTGGGTCAGTGACATGGCAGAAAACCTCAAATTTGCACGATGAACTTTTCATCTGGTCAGAACGCAGTGAGGCGAGACCTGGATCCTCTGACCTGGAACTTCTGGTTCCTGTACCTCTAAGAGGACATGTTTTTTTTCATAAAGTAGTTTGGCTCAGGTTGATGAGTTGGAGAGGTTCTCTGCAGGTGAAACGGAACTCTGTGTACCTGCCTCTGTGTCTGTGTATGTGTGGTTTGTTTTTGTTTTTCTGGTTTAACTATACTTGTGTGGTGATTTTTATTTTTTTTTTCGAGAGAAAAATACAAATTTTAGTTTTATGTTTTAATTTGACTTAGCAGAGTAAGGATTAAGATTGGACATGTATTTGTGGTGGTCGAGGTTAGAGTGATATTTTTTATGTTATATTTGTGGATATTCTCAGTCATCCAGATCTTCATAATTATCTCGAAAGCCACTAGCCCCTCAGGTGAGAGGCAAAACATGTTTAACTTACTTGAGGTGAGTCCAGTTGCCTGCTTTAAATTGCTTTTGAGAATATTTTTTATGGTTTAAAATCTATTTTCAATTTTTGTATTGGACATTGAACACCGATGTGGCCCTCATCTGATGACTCTGATTTTTCTTAAGAGGGAGATCATGGATGATTTGGAAAATTATTGGAAGGTGTTCCTCACACTGGTGAGGATGGAATGAGACTGAGGTTGAGATC
>NW_007587937.1:0-808 GCF_000523025.1 Cynoglossus semilaevis | reverse complement strand
CTTACATTGTTGTCACAAATAAATCAATGCAATTTTTATACTGAAGATATTGAAAATAAAATTAATTTTACTCTGCCCACCATTTGTGCCCCTATGCGGGGCCTGCCCCACACTTTGAGAACCACTGGGTAAATTTGAGATTATTCTTTATTATCATGGTGGATGAAGTGTTTAGTGCTCTTGTCAGACAACAACAGAAGCAAAGTTTTACTGTTGAATCCCTTTGGTCATAGCTACTGTATTTAACCCAACACATCAACCGCTGAGTTTGGCCAGGCCTCCTGTAATGCCAAAAAGAATTTAGCAGTAGAGGAATTCATTATTTTTCAGGAACTGTAATAAAAGAATGCAAATGCTCTTTGATTGGTCGGCCTGTCCTTATACAATAGAGAAACACAGCAACTCATTGTGCACTGCTTATTAAATATTTTATACATACATGTTAGTGAATAATTAGAAGATGCTTTCACAGAGTTACTGTGAGCTGTACGGCGCTCATGGCCCTCGGTTCTAGACTTTTCCCCTCCTTCTGTGCTTCCCTTAGTTTCACTGCTTCTCTCTCCATTTCTTTTGTGAAGGGCTGTAAATCTCTATCACGTATAAATCTGAGCGTAAAATAAATTGCCAGTCGTATCGGGCGAGTACAGTATATACTGTGACGGCCTGGTTCTTTGTTCTCTTTCTATACTGTAGATTTACATCCAAATGTTGTTGTGACTACGTGAAGAATAACGAAATCTGAACGCTGCAGATAAGAAGGTTTGTTTCACGCATGTTTAATGGAAGTGGCTGGGCATACAAAAAAAAA
>NW_007587936.1:0-809 GCF_000523025.1 Cynoglossus semilaevis | reverse complement strand
GCGGCGTGAAAACATTTCTGTCCCCAATTTTTTGGACACTGCTTTAGACCAAGTAAATAACTTGTTGGAACAAAATTTTCTTCGATGTCCCATTCCGCTAAAGAGTAGACTAGTAGAATCGATGTGCTACTGGTCCACGAATCACCCAACGGTTTAGGTTAGGTCCAAAAAAAATATGAGTGAAGTGAATGATATTTCTTCATCAGACAGGGGAAAAATGAGATTGCGAGCCAACGATGGATGCTGCAGGTTGAATCGCGCCACATCTGGTTCGCATAGTGATATAAATGCATCGTTTGCCTCTGAACTGAACTTTGGATACAGGCCAAAATGACTCCACACAGGATGCTGAATTGTTTGCACTCGATCTGAGGCGGCACATGTGCAGAACACGAATGTGTGTAATTCCTCCTAAGTGGACTTCCGGTTTGCATTTAACAGGTTGCTCCCATGGCAACTTTTAAGTACACCAGATCGCACAACCGATCGTCACGACGCTGCCGGTTGTCCTACTGACAGACGCTGGTCAGTGGAATTTAGGAAAAGCATCTCCAGCGCCGACTTCTTTATTATTCCTTGCGAAGATGTTTTCGTGAGCCTTTTTTGCCCTGAGGACTCATGACTGTCGGGGCTAGCTAACTACAAACCAATTATGTAGCGTAACGATATCCCAAAAATTGTCTTCCCACCATCGTCGCAGATCATCGCAGATAATCCAGTCAGTTCGTGACTAAGTTACCACAGTCGAGCCTCCAAATGGCAAACGATCTGTCATCTGACCAGAACTTGAACAACTCCCAGAACTAGCC
>NW_007587935.1:0-809 GCF_000523025.1 Cynoglossus semilaevis | reverse complement strand
AAAAAAAAAAAAGGTTCCTCATGGAAGCATTCACCCTGAACTTCAATACCAACCCCAGGGACAGACACCATTTTATCAGGATGTCACCGTCTGGAACTCTTTAGTTTCCCACACACTTGCCTTTAATCTGCACTAATGCATTTTCACTCACACGCCAATTTAATCCTGAGTATAAATGCAACTCTTTATCTAAAGATTGGACATCAATGTCAATGCTGTTTCTCCCTCTCTCTTCGCCCTCTCCTTCTCTCCCCCATTAAGCCCCTCTCTGTATTATTGTCACACCCTGTCTTCCATTTTCAACTTTTTTTGGCCACTCACACTGCACTGTTGGACAGAGGCTGATGTCTCTTCAAGAACAAATTATTACCCTTGAACATCGAGTTTCAAACTAGTCTCAAATCCAGCGTTAACATCCACATTTATCTCACCTTTATTTCATATAAATATGTTGGAAAAGTGAATACTAATGTTCTAATAATATAATATAACATTATATATGTAAAAAATTGTAATATACATATAGTATGATATATATGCATACATATAAACATACATGTATTTGCATATATATGTATAAGTATTCATAAATGTGTCTGTGTATATGTGTTGACAAATGCAAATATTCTCTTTTGAATCATTTTAATTTCTCATGTAACCTCCTGTCTTATTTTCTGTGAAACTAGCACTCAGGCCGCAGTACTTTAGGGACAATAATTACTGTTCTATAGTTTTAAATACCACCTTCAGAGACCTCTTAAGACCTGTTTTTACAATTATTGTCACTTTAGATTGACTGGGTCTTAAAG
>NW_007587934.1:0-809 GCF_000523025.1 Cynoglossus semilaevis | reverse complement strand
TATTTATTTGTTTTATTTTATTTTTATTTCTACAGCAGGGACCTTTCCAGCAGGTGGCGCCTTGGCTTTTGTCAAAGTCAGGCACCTGAGTCTGTTCGATGACTTTGGTTAAAAACAGACCAGTACAGAGTGTAGATTATGGCTGTAAGATGACGATCAACATGAAGTCACTTCACTGAAACACTCCACTGTCTGTGACCATTAAAATATAATAAAACCTTGGCCCCCGGGGTCATTAGAGCGCGTTGAGCCCCCGGACTTTGAGGGTTTTAACAGGAGTAATTTGACCCTGATGTGTTTCCTGTCTGTCAGATCTGTGATGTCATTTCCAAGTGGGAACAGGCTCTGAAGGAGCTGCACCCTGGGAAAAACGAGGGGACGAGGATCGTTCGACTGACGTATAAGAACAGGTCGATTTCCATCGACAACATCTGGTTTTACTGTGAACTGTGCACATGGTCACAGGTCACATGGTCACAGCTGCTGATCTCATCTGTGTCACCCTCCCCTCGTCTCCCCCCACAGGCTGTGTTTCAAATTTCAGGTGAAAGGAGAGACAGAGAGAGAGCGCCTCCTGCTGGCATACCAGGTGAACGACGAGGTTCAGCAAGGCCACTTCCCTGTGAACAAAGAGCTGGCTCTGGAGGTGGCTGCACTATTGGCTCAGGTCTGTGGAGGTTGAACCCAGGAGGAGGAGAGATAAAGAGTTAAAGGGATAGTTGTGGGTTTTTTGTAAAGTGAAGGTGTGAGAAAATTGTTTTTAGCTTTTTATTTTAATAATTACCTCATTACACCTACACCACCGTCAG
>NW_007587933.1:0-809 GCF_000523025.1 Cynoglossus semilaevis | reverse complement strand
GGGACCGACAAAATGACGCACAGTTCGCACAACAGCTACCCACATCAACACACCCAAAGCCTTTTGCTTTGAAACTTGAAATGTCGAGAGGGACGTCGTCTCTCCTGGTCACTCGTTCTCCCTTGCTCCCATTCATAGCCATATACCTACTGTGCTTTTGTGACTCATACCCATGGATCGTATGTTTGGAGGTGAGCTGTCCCGTCTTCAAATACACTGTCTGTCTGATAGACCTTACTGTAGACATCAAACATGACGAACTGAATGTGCATCGTCTAAGGTTTTGATATGCCGTCAAATCTACCTCAGAATTAAATGTGTCTATTATGTATATATTTACAACAAGCCCAAAATAGTCTTAAGTACGGATCTTTTGCGGGTATCCGATATGTCGATGTTGTCGAAACACTTGATTTTTCGATTCCGATATCAAACGATACCGATAAATATGGAGCCATTTTGGTTAAGGACAGAGGACAAATTTTATTGTGTGTAGCAGTGTGCTGTATTACAGTGACAAAAATGACTTGTGACTTTTTTTTTAGGTTACATCATCTCGGCTAAACCCAGACATTGCATATTTTCATTATACAGTGATCCCTCTCCTATCGCGCTAGTTGCGTTCCAAGACCCACCGCGAAATGAAAAATTGCGATTATATTATTTAGGTATATATTTACCCTTTACAAACCTCCCAGACACTGTTATTTACCTAAATTTACCCCCCCAAAAAGTCATAATTTTATGAGGAAAAAAGTCATAATGTCACACGACAATAAATGAAAATGTAAATATTCATAAATTCACAA
>NW_007587932.1:0-809 GCF_000523025.1 Cynoglossus semilaevis | reverse complement strand
CTGATGATCTGATAGAACTTCATGCCAGACCTCTTAAAGAAGATGTTGGACATATACGTTTTGAATGGACTACAAGGAATCATTAAGTTTTAATCTCAAGATTGTCAACAAAATGAAAAGAACAATAATAAGCATACAGCATCTAAATACTGGTTGGGTCTAAACGTCATGTGAATACAGAGGTTCAATTTGTTGTCTCTTAATGACTGAAAATGATAAATTGACTGTCGATGGGGTGATGTTTGGCACTGTTGCTTTAGGGACCTGGCCCATTGGCATGCCTTTGTGATGATGGACGTTCTGTCAGGTGTCGTCTGATGAAGATGACTCCACAGTGAGACCCAGGGACCAAATCAATCATTACGTAGACACAGAGCTTTTTATGACCGGCGCACCTTGCTGTTATTCCGTTAGCTTTCCCTGGAAGTAATCATGTCCATGCTTCTGCATTCCGAGCTGAGATGATGTGATTTATCAAGACAAAAGTGCGGAGCCAATCGATAACTAGGCTGCACTATGCTTCACCCGAGCAGGGCGCGCCGAAACCCTGAACACCCTCACTGTGCTCTAGACGACAAGTCAATGGCTTTCCTGGCGTCAAACATCATCAAAACATTTGGCTACGCCTCCATTTATAAGTGATCAAACCTCCGAGGTTGAACTTTGACCTGCTATTCCGTTTAATGATCTGAGTCACAGGAGAGCCTCCGACGGCTTTGCTGTTACATGATATTAGCTGTCAGTTAGTATATGCAAAATGCAGACTTGCTCACTGTGGTCACATTGCATGTTCGACCAAATGGAATTAT
>NW_007587931.1:0-809 GCF_000523025.1 Cynoglossus semilaevis | reverse complement strand
AACTGAAACATCCATCAACCCTCAACTGCCTCTCAGGGTTGTGAGTGGAGCTGGAGTTGTATCAATATTTCTAACAAAGTTGTTAGACTGTAGTTCACATTCAATCACATTTTGGGACATTTTACTTGCTTTAATTTACGCTATTTTACATTGTCCCCTTGGCTGTACAAGACTTTAAAGGGACGGCTACAAAGTTAAATGTTAAAGTTGTGAATGTGGTCCATTTCCATTCATTACAGACTTTATGAAGCAATAAAGAGGAGATGGATTTTTCTGATTTCAGAGTGAACGTCTGTGATGTGATGTGTGGAGGCGTAGGCACACTGGTGGGTGTATGTGATGACTGACTAACTTATTAGGACCAGCTGACAGTGATGGATTGCTATGGGCAGATATTAGTAGATAGGAGACATGCTGCAAGGAGTTTGGACAAACGAGGTCCCAGTCTACAGCTGGCTTAGTGATGGATTACAGAGGTCTATCTGACTCCTGTGTTAACACAGAGCGAGGGACTTTCTTTTCGGAATTTGGCTGTCTTTCTCCCCCATAACACCATGGGTGTGTACACATTCAGCATGTGAGGTTTAATTAAAACTGACTCCCCCCTACACTGCTAAGTTCCTCTGTTCAGTTCACATTAAATACAGTAGTTATTGTTGCCTTTCAAACCTCTGAGCACTTCAGCCCAAACTTTCTAATCTGAAGTTTGAAGATTGGAATAAAGAATGACTTTAGCCTGAACCCCATTTACTGTATATTACCAGTCATTTATGTCATTGCTTCCCAAATACTGGATCGCGACCCTCAGG
>NW_007587930.1:0-809 GCF_000523025.1 Cynoglossus semilaevis | reverse complement strand
AGAAGGGCGTCAGAGATGCGGGAACATCCTCGTCCCGAGAGCCGGTCCAACGCCTCCAGGAGCAGGTCCAGCCCGCTCAGCTCCAAGAACTGGACCATCCATGTCTGGTCGCTGCCTTCCAGACGCCGTTTCAGCCCTGAGTAGTTGACCACTGTGGGCACTTGCAGCAGTCTGATGCACAGCTCCGGGTCAGCGCTTTCCAGATTGGCCTCCTGCTGGGTGTCGGAGTCCTGCGAGGAACCCAGGCGGTCCCTGACGGCTGCCCACTTCTTTTTCCCATCAGACTTTCCTGACATGATAGCAGTAGGACTGGAGAAATAAAAGAAGGGAAAATGATGAAAAAAAACTGACGACAGATATTTTACAGCTGCTGCCGTTATCTGGCCAAGCTCATGTCTGCTCGTGTTTGCAATGACGTCTAATGATTATTGCCCAGAATGCAGTGCTGCGGTTACTATCACAAGTTCAGGAAGCAGGCCACGACAGGGCCTAATCAGAAAGGAAACTGAATGGGAAACGACAGCTCGGCAGTTTGTAGATGATGGAATGTCAGTAGTCATCAACAGCGTTGCACAACATTCCATCTTAATCCTGCACTGGAGACCAGGGAACGACGGTCGGCCCCGCCCACAGCACACAGTCAGACTGAGTGTTACCCGGACAATGAAGGTCACGGTCCTCTTATCCAATTAAATCCAATCATTACACGATCGTAAACAATGGCCGCAGAGAACAAACCCCATTTTAACAACAGCAGAGAAAATGCATTTTCACCACCAACACTAATTGGCTCATAAAGAGATAATGTC
>NW_007587929.1:0-809 GCF_000523025.1 Cynoglossus semilaevis | reverse complement strand
ACATAATTAATGCATAATTTCCATTTTACTAACCCCGTGCCACACAGCAGCCTAACCATCTTTGTCTAACGCATGTTCATCTGCGGCTGTTCTAGGCTAAGCAGTGGGATTGGTTGCCCGGCTGTCACGCCTCCTGTGGTACCTTTAGTGGGCAGAACCCGCTACCCTTCCTCTGACCACAACATTATTACAGCAGACAAAATAGCTAAGAGAGAGTGCAAGGTGTTGGTGCTCAAACACGATGCAGGTACAGCATTCAATTTATTAAGGTTTTTCTTCTTTTTTTTCATCATATTTTTTGTAGCCTCACAGAATATAATGTTGGGCAATAGAAGATTTCAATAGTATCTATATTCGTTAAATCAGGTTTTTACAAGTCTCTTGAGTAGTGCCCTCTTTTGGAAATAAGATATTGTTGAGCTCACTCCTCACAATAGTCAGTACATTTATCTTAATGTGGTACAAATAAAAAGAATACTAAAAATTGGATTTATTAGATTAATTTCCCATATAGTATATAGTATTCCTATATAGTCCTAATGGCTATATAGTTAGATGAATCAAAGAAGAAACTTGAGGGATTTAATAGGGCAAGTGGAACTAAAACTGCAATCTGATTGGTGGAGAAAGAGCAGCATTCTGATTAAATAAAAAAGAGCAATGTAATTTGAGTATAATTGGATATAATCAAGGAAGAAAAAGCAGAGATCAGTGCGCTAATTCAATGAGACTAAGCGCATGATGGGAAAAGAAAAAGAGTGATCTGACAGGATGAGAAGAAAAGGAACAGTTTGTTTGGAATTAAAAAA
>NW_007587928.1:0-809 GCF_000523025.1 Cynoglossus semilaevis | reverse complement strand
TTCTGGAAATACTTTTTATAATATTCCAGCTCTGTAAATATGCTAGTAAAATAGTGTAGTAAAAATGTATTTTTACCTTGTCTATTATCAGTTTATCCGACCATATTTAGCTGCAGATATCTGACCTCAGCATCACTCTGCCACCATTTCCTGTTTCCTCTACCTCTCTTACCCTTTGACTGGGCCACACCCTGCCTGGCACAGCGTCAGCGTGGGTCGGGTGTGTGTAACCCTGCTGACCATCTGTGCCTTGTCCACTTTTGCACTGAGTAATGCACAGGGGTCACATTAAGGGTGAGAAAAACAGAAAGATGGCGCATGGATGGGAGGAGTCCTGTGGCACAAAGATCAAACCATCACATCACACAACAGACACAGTTCACACTGACTCGGGTTTCACCTGTCCTCTGTTCTTTTGTCTCTCATTGATGAAATATTATTCTTATCTCATCTCCCGGGTTGACTCACTCAGCTGTGGATCCGGAAGAAGTGTTTTCAGTTGAGTTTTTATTGTGCAACACAAATTAAACCTTTCATCGTAGAATTTCTAATTGCAGTGATTACCAAAACCTCAGTGTTGTTTTGACATGAGCCGGAGAGCTTTGTAAGCCCCATCACACTCATGTGGGTTGCAGTGAAAAGAGTAGACCACTTCTGGTGGAGACGGTGTTCACTTCAATTGGTCATGGACTCACAATTAAGTCTTTTTTAGCTCTCTCAGAAATGCATGTTGGAAATAACACTTAGATTCCCAATGAGGGAGAGCATGTCTCCTGTTGGCTTTTGTTATATGCTTCTTTTTTTTTTTT
>NW_007587927.1:0-809 GCF_000523025.1 Cynoglossus semilaevis | reverse complement strand
TGGTGGACCGGTACTTTGGACCAGATGTAAACTTCTACCACCTCCTACAGGGAGCAGACATCTGGCTGATGAGGGTGGACTTTGACTTTGAATTCCCCAGACCCACCATGCCCAACATCATCTACATTGGTGGCTTTCAGTGTAAACCTTCTAAACCTCTGCCACCTGACCTGGAGGAGTTTGTCCAAAGTTCTGGAGAACATGGATTCATCCTGATGTCTCTTGGTACTCTGGTGAGAGGTCTACCTGTGGAGATCACCTCTGAAATCGCTGCTGCTTTCGCCCAGATTCCTCAGAAGGTCATATGGAAGCACGTTGGTGAGCGTCCCAAAAATCTGGCCAACAACACTCTGCTGGTGGACTGGATGCCTCAGAACGACCTTCTGGGTCACCCCAAAATCAAGGCCTTTGTGGCTCATGGTGGAACTAACGGGATCTACGAGGCCATCTACCACGGTGTTCCAGTGTTAGGTCTCCCTCTGCTGTTTGACCAGTTTGAAAATGTCCTGAGGTTGGAAACACGAGGAGCTGCTAAGGTGGTGGATGCGGCTAGAATCAGTAGTCAGAACTTTCTGGAGGCAGTAAAAGAAGTTCTTGAAAATCCCTCCTACAGGACCAACATGAAGCAGCTGTCTGACCTCCATCTGGACAAACCCATGCATCCTCTGGACACTGCCATCTTCTGGACAGAGTTTGTCATGAGACACAAAGGGGCTTCACATCTACGCACCCAGTCCTACAAGATGCCCTGGTTCTCCTACTACTCTGTGGACGTGCTGTGTTTTGTGTTAGCAGTCCTGCTGCTGCTG
>NW_007587926.1:0-810 GCF_000523025.1 Cynoglossus semilaevis | reverse complement strand
GTCAGATGTACTGAAGATTTAACTTCACGAGAATACATTTCGACTGTAGTCTCGTGAATTAACGCAATTTTATTTTTCTCAATAAAGTTCAGTAGTTGGAGACCAAAGAGGCACATTATGGAAACGGAATCAGCAAAGGTCAGCTAGTCCTCAAAACAATTAAGCACACATATTCGAAGGCATCAGGTCTTTAAAGGAAAAACGGTTGAAATTCACGGAATAAATAATGTTAAAAGCAGCTACACAGTCAGTGTTTGTATTTACAGCAAATACTCCTCAGCAACAGCATCTTCGTTGTGGCCGCTGTGGAAGAGGGTGCTCTGACCAGGAAATGTTACACGGTTGTGTCAAATATGGAATATGTGTTACATAAGAGTGGAGCTCACCTTCAGTGCTCCACAGTGCTCAGTGCTATTGAGGAGATGTGATGACGAAAATTAATCATGTTGTAACTTGGTCTGTGAGATCATTCTGCGGTGTCGGTGTACTTTACAGTGATCAAACTAATGCAACATTACAGTTGCTTTATTAAATTAAATCACTGCAGGAAACTATACAACTACATTACGGGGTACCTTAAATCAACACAATTTAAACTTTAGCTCTTGTGGTTCACCTGACATTTACATTTAGGAGTTTTTCCAGGCTACATTCTGCCTAAAACATCTTAGTTTGACCACTTCGGCACGTAAGTTGCAACAGGTGTTTACCAAAAATTATGTGTTAAACCGTTTTTCTTCCATAATTGGGGGTGGTGTCCCTGGCCCAAAGGTTGGGGACTGCTGCCTCAGAGGCTTGACTTAACTAATT
>NW_007587925.1:0-810 GCF_000523025.1 Cynoglossus semilaevis | reverse complement strand
CATCCATCCATCCATCCATCCATATTGGGAGTTTTAGTTAAAAACCAGTCCACTGTATGTACAGTCTCCCTTTTTTGCTTTTATGAATCTGTTGAATGAACCATTGCTGTGGTCATTGGTTCATATTCACCTATGTTACCACTCTAACGTAAATAAACATGAGATAAACAAGTTTTATGTGAAAATGAGCTATTATATTTATTTTAAAGATATGTGGAAAAGTGGTTTTGGCTGCAGTACCACAAAAGGTTAGCAAAAAATTAATCTCTATTAAAATTCATCACCATTTTATTATTTATTTTTACATTTTAACATAACATTTGGTTAAGGTGATTTATTTAATCATAAGTAAAAGTGTATGTGTAAAATATTATCGATCAAAAAAAGATGTAGTTTTTGGTGATTACGGTGCCATCTTAGCCTGTTGTCCTGTGATTAGATGCTGTCTCTTTACTTTGTGAAAAATAAATGCCTCTCTTCAAAATCTTATGTTTTTCCTGATTTTAATGCAAAGAGTTCTGACTAGTTTGCAGGATTACATTGGACCCGAGCGGACATAGCACCAGCTCCCTCCCTTTGGGAATAGGTGGAACTACACGGTCTGCGTCTCGCAACATTGAACTTAAACTCCTGCCTTTCTACCTTTCATACTGACACCTTTGATATACTATTTGTAACATGTACAGATGACAAACTGGACTTTGGGAACCACTGGTTTAAATTTACAGATGCCATTAAACTTTAGCTGAATCCATGCAGTTCCCAAGATGACCATGAAAAAGTGACCTACCTCCACATGTTGGGAAGGGA
>NW_007587924.1:0-810 GCF_000523025.1 Cynoglossus semilaevis | reverse complement strand
ACACTGCCTCTGGCTAAAGACTTTTTCACCGACCACCTTTAAAAATGATTTATTGATTAGTTGTTTGTTTGTTCATCTCCGCTGCCACCTGCTCCACATTTTGGCCCCGCTGACTGAGACTGATTGACATGTGAGCACTCTGCGGCTAATTGGCTCTGACTTCGTAGCCAGGGATGATTGGCACTGGTGACAAGCTGTTATCAAGCTGCACTTGTTCTGCAGAAATTACAGGAATGATTGATGTTACTCAGAGCCCTTTGACTTTAAGTCGAACGCAGCCTCTGCATCCTGTCTGTGCACCACGAGAGACCTAATGGCTGTCAGTCATCGCTCTTATGCAAATTTGTGATCATTCGACAAGGCAGGGGTCATTTTCTGCTTCCCTGTCCGTTCCATGTGTCTGAATGCAAGCTGTCGTAAAACATTCGTTCTTCACATGAAACACATTCAACTAAACACACATAGACGCACGTGAACGTTCGTGAATACTTTCCTCTTTTAGTCAATACTTGACCCGTCACATCTGAGTACAGTCATCACGGCACCCTTTACATCATTTGCTCTCGTGCCATAAAAGCTTCCTGCAAGGTGTTTAATTAGTGGCTAAGAAAGAAAAGTAATAGACGCCATCAGTAACGCCGGGACCTTCTACTTCTCACTGCCTCTCATCGCCTCTCCTTTCAAACCCGTGAGGTTGAAGGGTGGATATTATGTTCTTGAAGTGTAACTTTGAATAACAATATCCTTTCACGGAGCTCCTTGAACGTTGTCTGCAACCTTCATTGACATCGAGACCAGGCTCTAAGTGTC
>NW_007587923.1:0-810 GCF_000523025.1 Cynoglossus semilaevis | reverse complement strand
GTTGATCCTTCATTCAAAAATATCTTATATCTTATATTGAATTAATTAGAGCTGAAGGTTATATAGCAATGCACATAAACATTTTAAACTTCAGTTTATGAAGATTATCTGTCATCCAGGTCATGGTCAAGGTTAAAGAGTTGTGTTAGGCACACACACAAGGTGATGTACCTATTAAGTCATTTCTTTTGATGCAGGGTCCTAACTCATCTTTATTAACGTACATATTTCTATATTATCTGTTACAGATGAAGTTCCCAGCAGAGAGTGTTTGGCTGTGTCCTGTGAATGTTACTGCACATTCTTGTGGTCTGTTTCCAAAATATTTGATTTCTGATGACTCAGTACTTTGACAGATTTTCTCTTTTGTTATGTGGACATATTTAAAAATTAAGCAGGCTGTGCAAGACTCTGTAGAGTAACCATTAAGCATAGTAAAGGAAGTCCTTATACAGTCTGTTTATTGATATGAAATATGAAATTACTTTACTTAAGGTTGTGAACATGGCAGCGAAGTTTCTCACTGTAATTAACCCAATGGGAAATGAGGATGTCTACAACAGGAAGATCCTGAGGAATTGGCAGTAATATATAGAATAATTTGCATAGATACATTTTTTAAGAGAGAAAAAAACGTTTTAAAACAATCATTTTAATGCTGTAATAGAAACTTTCTGAGGAACAGGTCAAGGGAGGAATCCAAATATGTGTGGACAGTGCACACCATGGAACACACAGATGGATTTCAGCAGTTGTGGGGTTCTAGTGTTATGCTATGTTTATGTTTATGTTTATGTACTTTGAAGATTA
>NW_007587922.1:0-810 GCF_000523025.1 Cynoglossus semilaevis | reverse complement strand
TGGGAGGAGCATCCATGAAGTCAAAGGCCAGGAGGTCATTGATACCCATGGCCTAAAGTAGACAGAAATGAAAACTATAGTTTGATATTTCCAGATTTAACACACGCAACATTCACAGAGGAATTCTCAGAGTGCTCTACCTTTAAAGACAGCACAGTGCTGGCCAAGTTTGTCCTCTGGATCTCTGGAACGTTGGACACTAGCATTTCATCTCTGTGGGCTCTTTCTGTGTAGAGTCTGTAGCACTTTCCGGGGCCTGTCCTGCCAGCTCGACCCGACCTCTGCTTTGCTTGTGCCTGAAATGAAACGGAGAGATACTTAAAGGGTAACAATAACCTATTAAGTTCTATTGATTGTGACAATGTGTTCATATTAATCACCTGTGATATCGGGGTCACCAGAAGCTGATCGATGCCAGTCTTGGAATTATATACGACCTGCTTAACAAAACCTGGGTCCACTACATAGAAGATACCATCAATGGTCAGAGACGTCTCGGCAATATTTGTGGCGATGATGACCTTCAGAGGTAAAGAGGAAAAAATAAACATGGTCAAAGTGTTCTGCACACATGCTGTTATGAAGTCTCTTAAATGAAAGCAGGACGTGTGATTTTACAGCCACCTTTCTGCTGCCTGGAGGTGCAGGATTAAAGATCCTGGTCTGCATCTCACTGGGCAGAGCAGAATAAACTGGCAGAATAATCAGCTCAGGAACATCAGGGCCCAGTGACTTCATCCGTTCATAAAGGATCTCACAGGCCGTGTCAATCTCCTCCTGTCCAGTTAGAAACACCAGGATGTCACCTGA
>NW_007587921.1:0-810 GCF_000523025.1 Cynoglossus semilaevis | reverse complement strand
AATATACCTATAATGTGTCATTATTAGAGATACTGCACTCATCGGTACCATCAAGAACAGACCAAACCAGTGAACGTGCTGGTCTTGTTTGTCACTCTCTGCGTTTAAACACGCTCTGTAACACTGACAGGTTTAACGGCACCGTCACATCAAGGAGAACCCTGAAAACAAACATCTCCTGGTCTGAAAAATTGATTGACGTTTCACGGCGTTCTCTACCAGCCCTCAAGCCACTGTGGCTTCAAACAGCCCGACGTGTCAGCCACAGCTTTAATTAACGGCATTAATAATAGCAGCATTACAGCCACTGTGCATGTGTCAATCTCCTGGAAGCAGGTATTGTGCACGTTGAACACGTCTAATTGAGGCCCTCATTACCGTTATTAGTTGCTCTGACACATTTCCACTCTGAGCAGTGGAAACCTGTGCCGACGGCTCTAAACGTCAGCTGTTCTTTTTCACACGGACATTTTAAATGGATTTCATCGGTTGGTGGCTTTTCACTACTTTGATATTTAAATTTGATCACTTTTCTGTCAATCAAGCCTCACTGTAGTCGGGTGGCTGCTTTTAACCACCACCGTAAAGAATGATGTGTAAATAAAGCTAAAGTTCTAATGTCTTGACATTATTATTGACCTGTTAAACAGAATGGAACTGAACTGAGTGTATTTTTGGATTATTTCGATTCTATTCAAACCTTTATTTACAAATATTCCCTTGTGTTTTTTCTTATGTTTTTTTGGTTTCAAATTCAGTTCAAGTCATATCAGAAGACCAGCCACAATAATAACAATAATAACAATAATA
>NW_007587920.1:0-810 GCF_000523025.1 Cynoglossus semilaevis | reverse complement strand
CTCGACCTCCTCGACCTCCTCGACCTCTTCACCTCACACCTTTTCTCTTCCTCCTGGTTCATTTCCACTTCTTATTTTCTTGGTTCGTTTCCCCTCTCTCTGGTGGGTCCCCACCTCTTGATGCCCCCTCCTGGGGCAGTTGGAGTGCAGCTGTCTCTGTATTATCCAGCCTGAGGGGTGAGGAGGGCGGGAGGAGGGGAGAGAAACAAAAAGGTGGAGGAAAGTATGGGATGGTCTGTAGACGTTTGTGGGAAGCTGTGGGTGTGAATCCTGGAGGACTTGAACCGGTGTCGACCCACGGCCTCTCAGCTCCGCTGCTCTGGGTCAGGAAGTGGATCAGAACACAGACGTCACTCCTGCACTTTGTTCTGTTTCAAACCAGAGCAGAAATCTGTGGTTCAACTCCCTTTATTCAGCCAGGACCAGGGTTGGGACGAGGCAGACTCTGAACTGGGGAAATGAGTGCCCGGATTATCGTGGACATCAGATATGACATCAGATATTAGCGTTTCGTAGCGTTAGCTCGTTAGCTCGTTAGCTCGTTAGCTCGTTAGCTCGTTAGCTCGTTAGCTCGTTGTAGCTTAACCTTCGACATTTGATACTAAACAATTCCACTTTGTGTTTGGTGTCGGTGTTTTAAAGAGCGACCGTGAAGCCTGACGTCAAACTGAGTTCACTTTCACCTCAGGTAGAAGCACAAAGACGGTGACAGCAGGTCGACGTGGCCACTTCACCACCGCGTAAGATGAACCGCCGCCGCCCCTCACTCTGTCGGCGCCACCGCCACCTTATCCCTCTCACCCCTCTCAT
>NW_007587919.1:0-810 GCF_000523025.1 Cynoglossus semilaevis | reverse complement strand
ATAAAATTGCATACTACATATGGCAAAATATGTAGAAAAACTGAACTTGTTGACCGGGAATCTTTTGCTTTTACATCGAGTTAGTAGCAGTGAAAAGCAATTAGGATCGCACGGATTGCGCTGTTGTATGACAAATCCGTGCCCGTGAGCCGCAATGAAGGGCAAAAAGGTTAACTATAAGGAGTGCAGCCGGCAAATGTAGACAGATCTTCCTTGTCAGAATCAGGGAAAGGACTTTCTTAGTAAATTCATACAAAGAAACGAGTGCAAGAAAACCATGGACCCCCTGTGCAATTCGTGGCTGTAAATCCTCCCCCTTGACCAGGATGGAAGAAAATCACATTTATTATAAATGAAATCCCAAAATGTGGAAGATCATGTCCACTGTTATTATTTACTGTAATTAGACAGCAACAGCCTGATAGGATTGTGACAGTTTATTCTGTCAGTTCCCCGTGACAGATGAACCTGTCCTAAAGGAGTGAGGAGAAGGTTTGTCAGTAAGTCATAATGCTATTGTTGTTGCGTGTTCGCCTACATCCCTGCTGGGGTTTCTCCTGGCTATGTTCACTATGTTCACTTGTGTTCATTCAACAACGGCCGTGTGAATTATTGATGAAGCTTCTGGCTCAGCCGAGTGTGATGTTTGGGCACCCTTACGCACAAACATGCCGGAGCTTGACTGTTGATTTACATTCGACTGTTACTTTACTGTCCTACATAAAGTGATATTTCAGGTTGATTTTGAAGTATATTTAGATCAAATAAAATGCTTGTCCAAACACTCTATTACTAGTGATGTTCGATACC
>NW_007587918.1:0-810 GCF_000523025.1 Cynoglossus semilaevis | reverse complement strand
TTGGTTGAAGGCAGTGTAAAATGAATACCGTAAATAATATAGTAAAGGCAGATGTTTTTTAAATTTCGCTCTCGTTTTTGCTGTCGCCCGTGTCAACAAAATACAGGATTACGTTTTTGGGTTTTTTATGGGGCGGGAGGGGGTGCGAACCAAAGGGAGGCCTGGTAGAGAAAGTGAAGAACCACTAGGTTAGGTTTGGTATGTATTTCATCACAAACCACACGTATAAATAGATTTACTTTCGAGCAGATTGGTCTTTGATGAGCAGTTCCGTCAGAACTACATTAAAAGTTTCGAACATACAGTGAAAGTATTCACGAGAGCCAACAATTCTCTTGAAGTCTGGCTGTTCCTAGAAATAGATATAAGCGTGACAAATAGAAATGTTGCTTATGTGTGAAACTGCTACTCTGAAGATTAGGTCCGTAGCTGCACATCTTCGGAAACGACTAGTTAGCAGCTGTTCAGAATATTGGGTTTGGAAATTCAATGCAAAAAGCATTCAAGGTGTTGAAGGAGACTTTCGGCTTTGGCGCTCAGGGAGGCCTGAAAGCTGCTGCTACCCTTTGGATAGCAATGGGACGGCGGAATGAAAATGACGGTTTTGTGACAGGGAGCGCTGTGCGAGTGCAAACATAATCCTGCTGTGTACAAGTGAGCTATCAGAAAGAAATCTCCAACACCGTAGGAGCTGAATTGGACGAGAGCCCATGATGAGACAAGGGAGATGAAAAACAGAAACAGAGTATGATATTAAATACACTGTTAATGGAAGAGTTACTGATACTGACAGATTTTAAGTATAACCAG
>NW_007587917.1:0-810 GCF_000523025.1 Cynoglossus semilaevis | reverse complement strand
ACGCCCTGCTGCGTCTTGTCAAACATCACGGGGCGGGCTAGCTGCCCTTGAATGATGCTGCTTATCTGCGGAGGTAGGTTGGACGTGGTGATGTGGCCGGGGCTGCCCAGGGTGGCCAGAGGGGCGCCGGCGGCCGCGGGACTTTGGGGCCCAAGATGGTGGATGGTACCCCCCGTCTGCGAATGAGGCTGGGAGAGACGTCGCTCCCTCACCGAGCCGGGAGCTCCCGCGGCGGCGATCTGCACCTGGCCCGACGCAGCGGGCGTGATCTTGGCCAGTCCGGACCCGTCCTGGTACACGAAGTGACTGCTTCCGGACGGACTGCTCAAACTGATCTGGTGCACCAGCATGCCGGCCTCGACGAAGCGCGTCGGACTCTGTCCGCACACGCCCAGCGCGGCCGCCGCGGGGGCCCCTGGTCTGGTGACGCCCTGCAGCGGCACCGGGCTGTGTTGGGTGGGACTCTGGGGTTGCATCGGTTGCGGGACAGGCGACGTGACCTGGATGTACGACGACGAGGCGTGCTCGAACCTCCACTGGGGGGCGGCGTGCTGGAAGCCCGGAGACGCGGGATTCTGGAGAGGGAGCGGGGTCAGAGTGATCTGCTGGTTTCCCGTCACCATCTGCCCCACGTTCTGTAGGGTGATGTTCATGTTCTGCCCAGTGACCGGGCTACGACTCATGATGATTTGGTAGTTGGGAGACTGCGGAGCGGACGGGCTAGCAGCGGAGGAGGAAAACGTGGTCACGGGCGACTGAGGGTGGCCGGCCGCGGGTTGAGCACCTGCAACGATAGGCTGCGGAGGCTGC
>NW_007587916.1:0-811 GCF_000523025.1 Cynoglossus semilaevis | reverse complement strand
GTTGTTGTACAGGGGTGTTTCTAGACACACTGGGGGCCCCGGGCAGGAGGGGTGACATCGTCACAGTGTCTAAAGTAGATCAGTCATTTTGTCATTGATTTATGGACCAATAACAGCCGTCTCTTGGGTAATTGCCAGGGTCGCCTGCCCCGTTGTGGCGCCCCCTGGTATTATACAGTATTATTATTAACCCCAGAAATTCTAAGGGACTTTTGTAATTTTGAATGGAACATGGAACACTGGTGTGACCCTCCAAGGAGATCGTGACGATGTCAGCATGGGTTCGAGACCCTCGAAATGTACGACGTAGATCGGATTTATTTACGTTGTCATTTCAACAAGGGCAGTGAAACAGCATCGAGGAGCGAACGGTGTAAGGAACCCATGCCAGCAGGGTGGAGTGAGAGGAAATGAGTGTCAGCAGTGATGAGTGATGGAGGAGAACGGGTGATGATGTGGAGCCGTGCAGCCATGTACGATCGGAGACGCAGCCGAGGATGTGGATCTTTACTGGATTAAAGAGGAACGGCTAGGACAAGACGAGGCCTGGCTGAGGTCGGGTTCACGAGACACGAGAGGTTCAGTTTGGTTTGGTTCTGGGGAGTGATCGAAGACGGACGATAAATTATTGTGGAGGTGGAGCTGCAAGGCAGGACTGAAAGGTAGAAGCCTCTAGAAATAATTCTCGTTTGTCGCAGGGGTTACGTTCCAAGACCACCCGCGAAAGTTGAGACAAGATCGTTATTATATTATTTAAGTATATATTATCAAGCCTTTACGAACCATTTAGGACATTGTTTCCCAAAGACTG
>NW_007587915.1:0-811 GCF_000523025.1 Cynoglossus semilaevis | reverse complement strand
TATGTTAAATTAATATGTCCCTCCACTGAGATAGCAGCCATGGTGCTGAGCCAGTTTGAGCTGGAGGAATTCCCTTATCTCCGTTCATCATCTCCGTGAATGTAAATCCCTTGTGTAATTCTTGAAGAACACGAGTGTAATCACAGGTAATGAAATTCACAGGAGACTGTAACTAGCACAAAATACTCAAAGTTGATATCCCGTCATGAAATTCTTTATAACAGACACTTATAACCAATGATGGTTGTAGAGGCTAATTGCTTTAACGAGGACACACGTGCGTAGCGCTCACTGATGGAGGAGAACCTGTCAGCGCTACAGTGTGAAGTATTCTTATAAGTATCCAGCATGATTAGGACTTGAAAATGTCCAGTCGCCGCCGCATTTTTGAGGAGATACAGATGCATGACCGCAGTTCGCCAACACAAACATCAACGGTTGGCCCTGTTTGAGCTCAAGGACATTCTCCAAACACTGAACTCTTTTCTATCTGTGATAGTTTGTCCAACCTGGACGTTGTATTTCAAACCATGAGTGTATAATTTAAAAGTCATTGCGGTGGTGATGCTGCGTTCGTAAACTCCACAGATTAGTGGCTGATTCTTTGAGACAAAAGAAGTGTACGGAGATAACCTTCAGCCCGAGTTCCTTTGACTGTATTCTGTGGCGCCATCACTGTGGCAACGATTCAGTTTCACTGCAAAATCATTCATTTCCTCTCTCTTGCATACACTGTATTAGGCAAATACCCCCCCTGCCCCGCAACTCTCCTGCCAGCTCTGACGACTTCTTTAGTACAAAACCATCTGTA
>NW_007587914.1:0-811 GCF_000523025.1 Cynoglossus semilaevis | reverse complement strand
CACCCACCATTTCTCCTTGGCCTCCTTCTGTCCCCTGTCCTATGAAACAGCAGCTTAAATAATTCAACATATTTTTTTTCTCCAGCTCTGCTGCCTTTTAAGGAAAGAAACCATAAGCAAAAAGCCTGAAATGAGGAGTAAACTAAAGTCAAAGTTAAATGTTTCCTGACTGTACTTTATGCTGGAGTCATTAATTTAACCTCGTTATCTATTTATAGATACTATCTAGATAGGTTTAATATCCAAAATCAAACATCTGACGCTAAAATTAAATGTTATTCTGCTGGATGAACAGACATGAACAGACACGCAGCAGGAGTCCAGTGAAATCATGACTGAAGTTGTTGCACCGACAGCCGTTAGTTACAGCTGTATTTGTAAGACTCTGAACCTCTGGAGAGTGTGAGCCAATAGGAAGCCCGATCAATTATGGAGACCAGAAGAGTGATGAAAGCAAATGTAAGTTATAGATCCATACATGGAACAAGACTTGCTTATTTGTTCCACACTCCACATGCCCTTTTGAAAATCAATTTAGTTTCTTTCGGTTTGTTTCTTTCAGCAGTGTCATTGATTAGGTGGATGGAAAGTAGCATGGGAATATTGAAGGAATTCCCTTCAAACTGGGATGAAAAATATTTAATGTGTCATAATTGATAGTGAGTTGGTTTTGGAAATGCTCGTAAAAACACAGTATCAGCTTCTATAGATGTAAGTGTTTTCTCATTGGTAAGAGACAGCACAAAGGAACATGGCTGGTAGCTCTGATGACTCATAGCAAGAAGGTCAGTGGTTTCCATGTGAGAAGATT
>NW_007587913.1:0-811 GCF_000523025.1 Cynoglossus semilaevis | reverse complement strand
GGTGAAAAACTCAAATCAGTGTCACACAAATCGTTCTTTAGGGTTTAAATAAGTAAGGGGTGAAATAGGAAATGGGGTTGCATTGATTGGATCACTAAGAAAACAATAAAGGAAGAAAAGTGGGAGAGGAAATGACTCAGAGTTAGTTGTTAGTTTTATGTTATCCTTGAGACAGACACAACCTAAAAGCTGCAGCGTTTGACTGAATTTGAGTTATCACCCCTTTTATTATATCAAAATTGATCACATCCCTTTTTGTACATGTGCTAAAGTGGTTGTCCAAAGCACGTAATGGACAGATCAGGAGAAAAACTATGTTCTGGCAACATTCAATATTTCCCCATTAGTACTGGAGCCTTTGGGATTAAGCCTTTGCTGCACATTAAAGATGTCAATACAGCTAACATTGTTTTTGGAGGTCCTCCACCTTCTTAGAGTAAGAGCTTGAGTAACCTGATCTGTTTGATAGAATCTATTGAACAACTCTTAGACTGTTGCTGTGGGCTGCGCGGTCTGATTGTCTAATCTTCTTGAGAATATTAGACTGTGTGGTGTAAGAGTATGCCTCTTATCTTAAATGAACTCTGTTCAGTCTCTCTATAGAAAATCCTTTATTTAAATGTATATGTAGATAACTAAAAATATTGTGTATAAATCCAATTGCACTTTTTATTTTATAGAGACGTGTTAGTTTTTCTTTTTCGGCACTACACTGTGGGTATTTTTTCAGTACTAAAAAATACCCACAGTGAGCTTGTCACTCACTCTTTAAACAAAAGGATCAGTCTTGACTCCTTTATATTATATATAT
>NW_007587912.1:0-811 GCF_000523025.1 Cynoglossus semilaevis | reverse complement strand
CACCAATGACAGAGACATTGCCTCTATAAATAATTATATATATTTTTATTCTTTACTATGGATGGCTTCATACGAGATCCAATACTCAGGATTGGTCCGATACTGGTAAAAATGTCAGTATTGAACATGAATAAAAAATGAAAACAACTATAGGCCGCCTGATCTGATATCTAAACCCAAATGCTCAATCTAACTCTGCATGACATGCAGCAAACTGATTGAACGGACTGAATTCAGTACCTCCAAGTTGCAGTATCGGTATTAGCTTTAGCTTTACAGACCTGTGAAGTGACATGTGCCTCCAACATGAAGAGCCTGGTGTCACTTGAAGACTTCAGGACCACCTGACATGGAAACTGTCCAACACGGTCAGCTTGGAACCAGATTGGGATTTCTACACTTTCACAATCTGTGAAAAAACATCAAGGACAATAAGGCAGACCTGGACAATAACAGTAGAGGATTGAATTAATATATACATCCAACATATTATAGGGTTTACCTGAAGGATTTTCCCATGGTACATTTGTCTCCTCCGTTACAGGAATTTCAACAGTACTGGGTAATCTGAAGTACTGTGGCATAGTAACACGAATGTTATAGGTTATTACTTTGTAGTCTTCTGTAATTTCTCTTGTTCGCTGGGCCTGAAACCAAACAAGGGGTAAACCAAAATTATGTTCAACCATCATAAGGTTTATTTTTATCTGCAAACATTGCATAAACTTGGAACCAGGGATGTAACGATGGCTCCTGAATCTGTTAAAAATCAATATAAATGTGCGACAATTTGCATCGGTTGAAATAAAAA
>NW_007587911.1:0-811 GCF_000523025.1 Cynoglossus semilaevis | reverse complement strand
AGAACAATGGATTCATAAATCCTGGGTTATGGCTCTTGGAGATTGTGCTTTCGCTCCATATTTCTCCTCCTATTCTGTTGTTGTTGTTGCGCATAAATGGCATTGTGAAAAAAACATAAAAACATTCGTCCCTTGCCGTAAAACTTTCATGGATCAGAAGATTTTCGGGAATGATCTGCTGCAATAACATTCCTAAAATTTAAGTTAAGCTCAATCTTATTTTACGTCTTCATCTTCTTTATAGCCCATTTCTACTAAATGTTTGCCAACTTGCTTGTCCTGATTCTTGTTCAGCGTGACTGATGGGTAAATGTGAGTAGAAAGCGGGCTTCCAAAAAGAGACCTGGAGAGAAGAAATAAAATGATCATTTTCAATGTCATCAGGTACATTTTTCTGAGGTGCATTTTAAGTTGTCTTTTTATAAAAAATAAATAAATATAAAATTTGTTTCACGACGTATCCTCAGCTTGTCTGAGTAGCTCTGCAGGCTACGTTTCCACGCGAGAATTGCTTCCTTCGACAAAAACATGAGGACAAGGACAGTTTTAATTACTTTCTGTGGCACTGAAACAAGTAAAATCTTCCATTTAGGGTGTAGAAAAGATGAGATGTCGCAAAATACATTTCTTCTTATTAGGGCCTTCCTCAACTTTTTATCGTGGTCATGGCTAACCCATTAAAAATGAAATACTCGGACACTAAAAGACAGACACTAAAAACAAGTAGAAATAGAAATCCCTATTCGTGAATCGTCTAGTGACAGAAATTGTGTTCTTTCAGGAAAGGTTCTCAAAGTGGGGGGGCACGGCC
>NW_007587910.1:0-811 GCF_000523025.1 Cynoglossus semilaevis | reverse complement strand
GATGGCAGGGTTTGGAATTAGAGTCAGTGATGATGGAGACGGTTCCAGATGCTTTAGTCAGAAGTGTACACCCAGAGGGAGAGAACAGCTCAGCCTTCATTTCAAGATAGACCAGTACCACTCAATCAGTGTGACATATGAGTGGATGGAGAGCTTTTGAAAAATGTAAATCAAAGGATCAGAGCGAAGCTTCAAATCACTCAAGACACTTTCAATGTTGTGTCTTATCACTTTGTCAATCATTCAACAGTGACGTGTCACCTGTGACGGGAAAGGAACTCTGCTGAAAGTCTGAATGATTTGTAATGTAAGAGCTAAGGATGAAAATACAGTGATATTTTATCCAATGAATGGATGTATACACCTGGGAGCTGTCAGCAGGCTCCACACCACAGTGCATTTGTTTTAATACAGCTCTCACTGCAGTGGAAGAATAACCTACAGTAGGAAAAAAACAGCGCTGTCACCTGAAGGTTTCATAAAAAATAAATTTCATCCAGATACTAATATCAAACACTGGCCCTTTAGACAGAGGTAGACCCAGAATGCTGCTGCAGCAGCTACTACTTTTATAAGGAATGTCTATAATATGGAAGTAAACGTGTGTCATTTGACTTTGAATCTGACTTTCTTACACTCTATTTTTTAAGACATTAAATTTATTCGCATTTTAAATTTTTTGAGATGGTTAAATCTTTACACTCCCAATATTTTAATAAATCATTATTTGATGCTGACACACACCCACAGCTATTGCTTCAAATTGCACTGAACTTTATTTTTTAAAAAAAAACCTAAACAGATTTTCTCA
>NW_007587909.1:0-811 GCF_000523025.1 Cynoglossus semilaevis | reverse complement strand
GGGGGGGGGGGGGGGGGGGGTATTGCAAGTGTTAATATTTAGACATCACTGCAGTTCTACAGCAGAGGATATTCACAGACCAGCCGAATAGAAAAAGAACAAGCAGACGTGGATCAATGTTGTTAATTCTGTCGAGGTGTGAAGTAACTCAATAACACTTCAGAAAATATTTCCCACTAGTGTGGAGCTGTGGAAAGGTAAAAGGTGCTCTTCATGGCACTGATGACCGACTGAATCTGGGGATCGATGGTCAGTACTGGTGTGTGGCCATTAGGGTCTTTACTATTTCTGAAAAAACATCAGCGACTTCAATTGGAAAAAGTGCCATTTGTTGTGCAACCATCAGGTCGTGTCAGGATCCAAATAAAACATGTTTAACAAATAGAGCTGCGCTCTTCAGCTCAACAGTATAGGAATATAAATATACGGTATGTAAATATGGGCTGCACTGACTGATGATCAAGATGCGTTCAAATGCTTCAGTTAAAAACTCACAATCTTATAGTAGCTACAATATTTTGCTTATTGGTCAAGGACAGCCACGAATAAGTTACGATAAAGAGAATTAAATACAATGCTAACAAGGCTATGGCAGATCAGCTGCGTAAAATCACCCTTAAATTTAATGATCAAAGATATCAGTGTCTAGTCTTCGTTTTACCACCAGTGTTTATTTTTTACAAATGGTGAAAAGGTCAAGCTTAGAGCACCTCTTCTGGAGCACATGTAACTTCTTAAAAGTCTGAATCTTAAAAAAACATAAAGTTGAAACTTTCCCCAGTAGGCTCAAATGGATGTTTAAAATTCAGTT
>NW_007587908.1:0-812 GCF_000523025.1 Cynoglossus semilaevis | reverse complement strand
AAAAAAAAAACCCAAATCACCCAGGATACCAGGGCACCTAGACCACGGAATGCAAAGTAAGACGCAGAACTAGGTCATATATTCTCAGTCTCTTTGTGTCTCGCTCTCTCTGCCTACCTCACTTTTCTTCACCTTCCCAGTCTGTGCCCAAAATTGGGAGATTTTTTTTATTCCCACCTGTTTCCATGACACTCTGATCTTTCCAAATTCAGAACTGCCTCCGGCCTTGAATGTTGCCCTCCTTCTCTGCACTTTTTAACACTGAAACATTCTCAATGACGACACGGTGTCCTTCTTTACACTGACACCTTCAGCAGACATTTAAACAGAAAGAAACAAACATGCACCGGGGGGAGAAAAGTATTTTTTACCATGAAATATATCTGAGGGGCATTTTGGAACTGGATGAATGTTGCTAGCTAACTTTTAGTGATCTTAGCCAACTTTTTTTTGCTAATTTTGGGAATATTTATTTAACCTTTAATATATATTTTGCATCACTGTATTATACTTGAACTCATTTCTCTTTTTCCCCCTTTTTGGTGCTAATCTTAGCCATATCTGGGCTAACATTTAGCCATTTTTAGCTAATATTTGATTATTACTTGGGTATATTTTAGCTATAGAAGCAAAATCCTAGCTATTCTATGTGCAAACGTACAGCTTTTTACCTAATCTCTCTAATCAAGTTCTACATTTTTTGACAGCTGTTTAACAATGTAAAACATTAGATTTATCGTTACATTTTGTTATTATTTGGTCAGTTTCTGGCTTTATTCCTGCTATCTATTAGCAATTTGGGAGTTAGCGTT
>NW_007587907.1:0-812 GCF_000523025.1 Cynoglossus semilaevis | reverse complement strand
TACAGGTGGGAGTAGCCATTGGCTGCGCTGCTCGTGACCGCACGGTTGCATTTGCCAGCACTTTTGCTGCGTTCTTATCCCGAGCCTACGACCAGATAAGGATGGGAGCCATCTCTCAGTCAAATGTAAACCTGGTTGGATCCCACTGTGGAGTCTCCATTGGTGAGCTTACTACTCGGCTGTACTTTTGGTTTTCTCTCTATACTAGATTAGTGTTCCCTTTTTTTTTACTTTTGTCTTCCCTTCAGGTGAGGACGGTCCTTCCCAGATGGCCCTGGAGGACTTGGCCATGTTTCGCGCTATTCCAACCTGCACTGTGTTTTACCCCAGTGATGGAATGTCTACAGCAAGGGCCGTGGAGCTAGCTGCCAACACAAAGGTCCGTACTGGGCAACAGAATAACAGCTGTGTACTGTAGCTGACCATTAGAGTAACACGATGCTGCCTTTTACCTGTCAATGTTGTTAGGGTATTTGTTTCATCCGCACCAGTCGTCCAGAAACCTCAGTCATCTACTCCCCAGATGAGAAGTTTGAAGTGGGTCAAGCCAAGGTAACGTCAGCGCTTCGCTTTACACGGCAAACCTCCAGTTCGCTCGGGTTAACTATGGTAGTTGATAAACAGAATCTGATGACGAAGCATGTTCTCTCTAACAGGTGGTACGTCAGTCCGACAATGATCAGGTTACTGTGATTGGAGCCGGTATTACTCTGCACGAGGCTCTTGCTGCTGCTGATATTCTGGCCAGTGAAGGTTAGTCAACTTTACATTTTAAGTGCAAAAAAATATATATGTGTATGTATATATATGTA
>NW_007587906.1:0-812 GCF_000523025.1 Cynoglossus semilaevis | reverse complement strand
AAAAAATAAAAAAAACCAAAAACAAATATACAGTTTCAACGAGGTGAACCATAACCTCAGAGGAGACCGTGCTATTGGCCGTTAGCGTCTCCAGCTTAAATAATAATCCACAGCTGGTCCGTTCTGTTGAGTAAATTAATTTACTGACGTCATCGAGCTCAGAGATGAGCCAGGACTGACAGAAGGCTCCAGCAGCGACCGCTAACACGCCGCGTCAGGAGGAACGGGAGTGAAAACACAGAGGTCACTTTAATTAACCTCATGTATGTGCTTAGTGTGCTGCTGGATCTAATTGGTCCTGGTCTGCTGTTAAAAAGCTCAGGGGCCGGGGCTCACCCGGGGGCCACCGCTGGGCAAACACAGATTTACATGTTAATTAATGGACTGTGCTAATTTCAATTACAGGAGGGAGTTACGCCTCGGTGGTTGAACTCTCTGTTCAGCGCTGAGCTAATTGAATTCTTCACATGTTCATATATTTGTGACGTGTATATATTTATTACAACGTGGAATGAAACGATGCCGTTCCGTGCAGTACAATCTACTTCAGGTTTTTAGTACTTAACAAATATGTTCCTCAGGAGAATGTGTTTAATTTTCTTCTCTGAAGAAAAGTAACGGTTTGAACTAATAGTTGAGCAGCAGAGGCCGATGTTGTTTCTCCCTCGTTGGTCTTTTCCTGCAGGTTCTGCTGATTATTGATGAAACTGTTTCTGCTGCTGCTGCTCAGACGTTTAACCAACATTTAGAGAAACTTTTCACCTATTTCTGAGACAATGTTTTTGATTATTACTAGGGATGTCTAATAATAT
>NW_007587905.1:0-812 GCF_000523025.1 Cynoglossus semilaevis | reverse complement strand
TAAAATAGAAACCTAACCTCAATATTTTCCCTCACAGTGCTGGGACTTGCTGTCCCATTAAATTCCCTTTCCCATGTGTCAGCTTGCACATTTCCACCATGAAATTTTTGTATAATTAAACTTTCTTAATGATTTATAAGCCATAATAATAGCTGTAAGTATTTCAGAGCAGGTTAAAGGGACAGCCTTTAAGTGCACACCGGGGGATGACCCTGTTTTAACAAAGTTTCAGATGGGTGACTCTCAGCAGGAGGTGAAGATGGCTAGGGTGAGGGAGAAGGAGATTGACGTAGGGCGAGAGCAGGAGAGAGGGCCTAACAAGGGTGAGTGGAGGAGGAGGAGAAACAGGAGGCTGAAACCTTTGTGTCGTAACTCAGGGGTGATTCTGACATCCAGGAGAACCAGGAGATCCATGAACCCTGGGAGGGAGGAGTCAGCTTACGATGGTGTCAGAGAAATGGGGAGGGAGGGAGAGAGGGAGAGAGAGAGAGAGAGAGAGAGCAAAGCAAAGCAAAGCAAAAACAGAGTCTAAACACTGAAAAAGAGTGACGATAACACTGAATACAAAACACTTGTGGTGTTTTGTTCATTAAACCAAACTGAATTAAAAATATTAAGATGGGGTCGACTGATCTTTTAATGTATGTTAAAAAAAGGTATATGTAGTTTCAAATGAGCTTCACAAACCAACAATGGTTGAAAAAAAAAAACTAAACAAAGAGAAACAAAGTTTACTGAACATATTTGAAGTAGTAATGAAGTTAATGTCTGAATGATGTATATGAATACACACAAACACAAACACACACACA
>NW_007587904.1:0-812 GCF_000523025.1 Cynoglossus semilaevis | reverse complement strand
TTTAAATATATATATATATATTTAAATCCATGTTAAACTGACTGGATTTTAGTTCAGTACGTCTCGATGGATAAATGTCTTTAAGGCATTATTTAAATCATTTGAAATGGAACAATTGCTCTTTGTCTGTCCTACTTAAATGTGTTGAGTTTCAATACAAGTCCCTTGTTACCGATTTAAAGTGACTGGGTTTACCACTGCTCCTGGCTTTCGCATTAGTCTCTACTGAATAGATATCAGGCCTACTTCCCTCTTTCTATTCTCCTCAGAATGCAAGAATAATTGCTCTGTTCCCCAAGCACCTAACTTCAATCCCACTTGTTGGACTTTTGTTTAAAAGTAGGCTGTCTGATACTGGCCTCGGCGCACAAAAGCTGCCTAATCGACTAATGCTGTACAGTAAAGCTTTCGATATAATGATCCAGTCTAATGTTGTTGTGCTGTAGGTTTTGCTGGGACACCTGGGTACTTGTCTCCAGAGGTCCTGAGGAAAGATCCCTATGGCAAGCCTGTGGACATGTGGGCCTGTGGTAAGATGTTCAACGTGTGCTTATTATTAGCAATACACAAAAATAATATTTGAACCACCAGTTGACAGCAAGTACAATCTATCAAATAAGGTAGTAAACCGTCTCCAGCGATTCTACATGACTAACAAATCACTATTTTATTTTTTTACCCGATCATATCATATATTTAATTTATTCCATTTTCATAATGATCAGCCCTTTTATGGTAGTTTGGATGGTCCTTTGACTTGCATTCCGAAGAAACTTCTTTATCAAAATATATTCGCTATCACTTATGTCCAT
>NW_007587903.1:0-812 GCF_000523025.1 Cynoglossus semilaevis | reverse complement strand
TGTGGGTATTTTTCCAAACAGCCTTTAATAAATACTGCTCAGGATCAGCCTTATGGTTAATCGCGACACTACACCACAAATGCAGTATTTGTCAATATGTGAGAGTATGTAGAAAGTATTAACTACCTGATGAAACGAGTAAAGAGAAGAACAGCGCTGCGAATGAGTCTGGCCGTGTGGGACTCTTCCGTCTGAGAGCGTGACAGCGTCAGCCCGTCGTCCATGTGGCCCTCGCCGTGCAGAACGGCCTACAAACACATGATGATAATGAGGATGACTCGCCATGACCTTCGTTATCTTTGACAGCGGACAGAAATGACCTCCATGTTTGCTTTGTCATAAACTCTGACTATCATCGTGAATCTAAATTATATTTACCTTCCTCTGAGTTACTCCCATACGAGATGACACGGCGCTAGATGATTGGTAGGTCAGCCAAAGCCCAGAGTCAACATGTTGAACCAAACAATTGGAATCTCCATATTTGATCTCCGGGACACCCATACCATCAGCACTGGGTTTGGTGCTGGACTCCAGCTTCTCCTGCAGACAAACATCTACATCATCACCAACCTGCTCTGCTGAAAGTCCCACGATTAGAGTTGTCAGGATCGGACCTTGGAGGAGCGGAAACAGAAGGAGGTCGTGTTGACGTCGGCTCTGTCTCGATTCACCAGGTGCAGGCCTCGCTCCTCTGTCAGACCCAGGTACCGTCCAGTCGTCACGTGGCACAGTCTGAAAGGCTGACCCCAGCGGGTGTGTCTGCCACTCCAACTGAGGGAACACAACGGGCAGTGAGAGTTTTGTTGGAA
>NW_007587902.1:0-812 GCF_000523025.1 Cynoglossus semilaevis | reverse complement strand
TGGATGGATGTGGACATCTGTCAAAATTATTTAATAAATTAAATACATAAAAAGTTATATTAAATATATAAAATGTAGTAAGTGTAGTACATAAGCAGAACACATCATTTTTTCATAAAAAAAACTGACCACCGTGATGAATTCATAACTGTACATAGACAATAAGCTGGAATACAGGAACAAAGATATTCACATTATTCATGTTTAGTTCATTGCACTATAAAAGAAAATTCACTTTTTTTTAAACTCTACTTTTAAAATACTGAATCTCCTTCTGCGGCTCGTATACTGGAGCGAACCGTGGGTGTTTAGACACAACACGGTGCAAACACACAGTCTGCCGGCTGCCGTATGCAAATGAGCCGCAGCAGCTGCAGAGGTCTTTCCTGAAGGAAAAATAATAAAGTCGTGCTGTACACGAACACCGTGAGGGGAGAAATTAATTTAAAGTTAATGTTCTCTCTCTGCTATTTAAATTTGTCTGACGTGGCTGTGAGTGAATGAGAAAATGTACGACCTATATATACATTTACATATAAATATATACTCAATTGTGTGGTGTTTTAATTTAAAAAAAAAAAGAAATAATAATTTGTTGAAAATAATTTTTTTTTATCAATTACTTGACATTCCAGGTGACCACATGGGGTCACGACCCCAGTATTGAAAACACTGTTCTGGGAGATGCACAGCTATGACAGATGGTATCATCGTATTTAACCTGTTTAACAGTGAATTATTTTCACTCTGGGCTAGTGGCAGTGGCTGGTACTTTTGAAGGCAGAAGCTGTATATGTGGAGGGGGGTGGCAG
>NW_007587901.1:596-812 GCF_000523025.1 Cynoglossus semilaevis | reverse complement strand
GTGAGCTGCTCGGTTTGACCTTGACACTGTCCTCTGAGCTGCCGAGACAGAAGGCCACTGACCGGAAGAGTTGTGAAAGATATGCCCAGTAGGGGGCAGCACTCACTCAGCATTCAGATCCGACCGGGAACGTCCCACAGAAGACGAGCGACGAGCCGACGACGTTAGCAGCGTTTAGCGCAGTGGCTGATGTTGAAACAGGATTGACCCTGGGGG
>NW_007587901.1:0-455 GCF_000523025.1 Cynoglossus semilaevis | reverse complement strand
TGGAACACGTCCACAGAGAGCGCGGCAGGGGTCGGACAGAGACAAAAAAAAAAAACGGAGACAAATTATTGACAGTTCCTGTTCTCCACCTCGGTGAGATGGAACCGTGTCTTGTTCAGAGGAATGTCGGAGGAATGACAGAACGTTCCGTGACCTTCAGCTTTAGCCGCAGTGAAACAGATTTATGTTCCTGACACCGAAATTATCATTCCTCACATTATTCCCTATACAGTCGGGAATCAGAGGAGGAAGAATATAACCCCGGGGAAGAAGTTCTGTGGACCAGTGGTCCACTTGTCTACTGGTCTACTGGTCTATTGGTCCAGTGGTCCACTGGTCTACTGGTTCAGTGGTTCACTGGTCCAGTGGACCACTGGTTCACTGGTCCAGTGGTCCAATGGTCTACTGGTCCACATGTCTACTAGTCTACTGGTCCAGTGGTCCACTGGTCTACT
>NW_007587900.1:0-812 GCF_000523025.1 Cynoglossus semilaevis | reverse complement strand
TTTTTTTTTTTCGTTTAGCACTACGCATGTACTTAGTCGCTAGACATTAACAACAAAAATTGGAAACAGAAATAGTTGCGATTTTGTTATTACCGATACGATTATGTATTTACTTTAACGTGACTTTTAGTTTTGGAATTTAGTTTTGGATTTATCTCAGATGTTTCAGATTTCATGATCCTCACAGAACCTTTTTAATCTGCTTTCATGCAGATTTCAAGCGATTTGTTTCTTCTCTTACACTTGCTGTTGGTGGATAATATTACATTTCAATCAAATTCTCCAAGGTGGCATATAAAAAAGATTTAGTATTTACATTTCAATCAAATTCTCCAAGGTGACATATAAAAGAGTTAGTACTTTAATAAGGCAGGTGTGTTTTCTTTAATAAAGCTGATGGACTAAAAGCATCCTGGAAAATGGGGATCACACAGTGTTCTCCATCTCCATCCATCCATCATCTAACACAGCTGGTAAAGATACTGAAATGGCAGTGAACACAAGACATTATTAAATCAAATCAATGCAATTGAATTGAATAGATGCAGAAATTGAGATTTATTTGCCTTGCAGTTTCCCCTTTTGCAATATATACGTGCCACTACCAGGGCCCTGCCCCCTAGTTTGGGAACCACTGCACCAAAAGTAGTTGTTTAAGACCCATATATATTTTTTCAAAATAAGTAACATTTCCATATATTTATCTATATAATATTAGAAAAATGTAAAAGAATCTTCTCAGGGAAATGCTTCAATTCTAAATAATAATCAATAATAATGTCTATAATTTTAAGTTGTTTTTTTTTTTTTTT
>NW_007587899.1:0-812 GCF_000523025.1 Cynoglossus semilaevis | reverse complement strand
TTGTATATTTGACTGGTGATTAACTTACTACAGTTTTTTTTAATCTTTTGGGTTGTGACCCCATATGGGGTCACCAGAAATATCTAGTAATTGATTGAAAAATATTACTATTTTTTAATATTATTATTATTATTATGACTTTTAACTATTATTATTTTGACTATTAAACAACTGTTAGGTTAACGTCTACTTTGACAAATGTAACCCCTGTAGGGTGTGTGTCTCATATAAGAAGATCATGAAGTTCTTGGAACATGGAATTCACACAGCCTCATGATCAGCAGTGCCGTCGCTCAGACTCAGAAATGTGCAGACGTGGAGAGAAATCCGTCGATATGTACGTAGACACCCAGAAATAACACTGGTGAACCGACGCGCTCCTGTCATCGGCAGGTCTCCGTCTCGGCTCCCTCACATAAATCTTCACCCTTATGTAACTGAACTCGGTCGGAGGTCCCACATTCTTCTGAGCTGTAATTTTTGGTATTCTGATGTCAAAAAGAAACGGGAAAATATTGAATTGTTAAGAATAAACTTGCTCTGTCCAGCAGGACTTTCAAAGGTCATGTTTTATGGCCGTGTTATTTCAGAGTATTTTTGTTTTAAATGCTAGTGATTCGAAAGCATTGTAGGGCAACAGAGCCATCTGAGGTTACTAGAGAAACAGGCTGGTAAAATACCTCAGACTCTGTGGGAGAAGGACGACGTTAGGGAGACAATGAAACTAATATAACCTAGCAAGAAAGACAAGCTCGGCAACGCAAGCTAAACCGATATTATCGGCCCGATATTAACGTATTTTGTAACGAAAA
>NW_007587898.1:0-812 GCF_000523025.1 Cynoglossus semilaevis | reverse complement strand
ATACATCTGAAGAAATATATCTGAGGACAATTTTAAAAAATAACGACGTAATCGGCGTAAAAAAAAAAAACAGATGCTGCAACGCGGAGCAACAGTTTTTCGTATCTGACTTTGACATTCCAAAAACTACACGGTACTGTACAGTACACATATACGGTACTATACAGTGCGCATATACGTGTATCTCTGTGTGTGTGTCACAGATTACAGCCTCAATTTTTCTGTGTGTCTGACTTGTTATCCACGACCCGGAGCTTTCCCACCTCACACACACACACACACACACACACATCTCCTGCTGCGTGCGCTCCCGTCCATCAGTCATTGTTAGCGACCGTGGATATCAGCTAAACGCCTGGAAAATTTGTGTGTGTGTGTGTGTGTGCGTGCGTGTGTGTGTGTGTGTGCGTGCGTGTTGTTATGACTGGCGTCACCCTGACAGGAGCCATTTGTCATCCTGGGACCTCTGGTGGATTGATAACAAACCAAAACACAAACATAAGTGTCTGAAAATGAACTCTTGTCGACTCACAGCCATTTTTTTTTTCAGCGCCCCAGGAATGTGGACCAACAGCCAGCCGTCTGATTGGCCGGAGCACAAGTTCGGGGGTGTCCACAGAAGCCTGGAGAGAGAAAGAGAGAGAGAACACTCTATATATTAATATTCTACTTATAAAACAATGTGCAAAAGTTTTAGGCAGGTGTACTTTTACATATACATACATATATACAGACATACTGGAATACATGTATGATATATATATATTATAATGTATGTATAATGTATATATGTATGTACATACATATATGTA
>NW_007587897.1:0-813 GCF_000523025.1 Cynoglossus semilaevis | reverse complement strand
CCCTCCCTCCCTTCCTTCCTTCCTCTCAACATTTTAAACCCAGATGTGTTTGCTGCAGCCATAAGCTCCTCTCATTTCAGGCACTGCAGGTTTGCAGCAGCATGAGTTTGCAAGCTTTTTTTTTTTTTTAATGGAATTTTAAAAACAGCATGTATATTTGGCTTCTGAAGAGTTCAGCAAATCTGCTGTCGGACAGATAGGGTTATGATTGCACTGGATTTATTTTATTTACTGAGCCATTATGAGCATTTAAGCTGGGCTAGGCAGCAAATACTGGAGTTTCCGATCAATAATTCCATAATAACCTTTCAACACAAGAGGAGAAAGAGAGGCAGTCGCTCTCACCTCCTCTGGGCTTTGATTTCAAACCCTTGGGAAAATCTGTCCATAATAATGAAGGACTCTGACCACAGTCCAGTGAAAAGTAGCCTCTACACTGGTTTAATTTGGACTCAACAGAAATAATGTTCCCTCTGCTGATGTTAAGCACACGCTGCCAAAGAGGCAACAACTCTTGTACCAAAAAAAGGGTTTATTTCTGCCCAAGAAAAACTTAATCTTGTTAAGTAAGTTAGGCTTCAGAAAAATAACCTCCATATTCAATCACTTTTTCTATGAGATATTCCAGATCATTCTCAGCTAGAATAAAACAGGACCAGGGTTTAGAATTGTCAACATCCTGTTTCGTAACGTACCTTAACGTACCTTAACGTACCTTAACGTACCTTATGGGAGATTTGCGTTTTTGGAAGTTTTTGGAATTTTGAGTTTTACTCTGTTGGGCCCCATAAAATGATGTGGCGGGCCACATTC
>NW_007587896.1:0-813 GCF_000523025.1 Cynoglossus semilaevis | reverse complement strand
GCTGATACGGGTCGACTAATAATGTAAAATGATTGTGAAGTTGTGATCCTAAATCCAGAAATTATCTTGGTCCAATCCCTTTAGTAATTTTTCATTAACAAAACCCTTGTGCCTTCCAAACTTCATATAACTTCAGAGGCCAACAGCAAATACTAAATCAGTTTCCTTAGTTGGCATAACTTTATAAAATTAACACTAAGCATTTTTTTAAAAAAAAATTAAAGAGCCAATAATTAAAGTTAAGCTAAAACTTTTCCAATATCCGTCTCAGTCCGGTGGGTATTCCTTGAAAGTGAGTTGCTCCAGCAGCTACAGTGAGTTAAAAAGGCAGGAGAGGTGACTGTCACCCCTTTGTCATTGGCAGATGTGTGAGATCCAGATCACATCCACATCCTGGGGCAAGGCTAAAAAGAACACTGCCGATCATAAAGTGCATCATCTGCTGACTATCGCCGTGTCTGTTGCCAACAGAAAGCAGATGCACGGGATGTGAGCGTAAACCAACAAACCGGATTGTTTTTACAGGCCTTTACGACCAACCTGCGACAGCTGCCTCCCCACCTACCATCCATCATTGGTAAATGATGATGTGTGTATTTGCCTCCTCTGTATATGCATTTTTTGCAGACAACGACAAAAGGCTGTCGAGCTCTGGGGCAGGACTGATTTTCCACAGGCGCCCATGGAGAAAATCTCGGCTGGATTCAGAGCTTCTGGGCTCTTCTTAAGAGCAAGACGGCTGGAGACAGGCCTGGTGGTTTTAAGCAGATTAATTAGGGTGTAGCAAAGAGTGTGATGAAACACCCCCCCCCC
>NW_007587895.1:0-813 GCF_000523025.1 Cynoglossus semilaevis | reverse complement strand
CACCTACTGTAATAGAGTGTGTAGTGTGACTTTTTGAGATACTCCTTAAGCCTTCGTGTGAGAAGGCTCAACGTTCTGATGAAAAGCTTGCTGGGATAAAAACCGCGTCAGGTTACCTAAATATTGTAATGCGCAGTAACAAACAGTTTAGCATTACTAAACCCGAACGTTCAAAGATTAGTATAGTAGTGTATACTCGAAGTTTTAAAAAAAGATTGTACTAACTAATGTCAAGTTTGTGTACCATTCTGTATGAATCATTTCAACGAATCATTTTTGATTAAATTCAGCTTTTTGAATATTAGCTAAGCACAACGTACAAAGATAACTTAAGTACACATGGCGATGCCCTCTTATTTGTATTGTTTTAAATGGGTTAGGGTTAATATTATATTATTATATAATATCTATCGCATTCCAAATACAAGTAACACAAAATAAATGAAAAAAAGAAAATACAAATTCAACACCACTGTGCAACATTATTAAAGTAGGTAGTAACTGCGAGTAGTTTTCTACATGTCATTTTACTCAGCCCTGCAAACGGTTGTCATTCATCTCACGGCCCAGCAGATGGCATGCTTCGGTAGACGTTGATTGTAGACGCTGAAGGGAGATTTTGTGTCAATACACAGCTGCAGATTGTGTGGTCTCTTTGTTGAGCCTAAAACCGTGCCTGCCAGCAAGTTCTCCATAAGTTAATTGAAATTTTTGGAGGAACCGTTTTTAATATGTATTTATTCATGACTACCACTGATTAATTTAACTACTCTCACGTTGACTCAAGGCTGCTATCTTAAAAATAACTCAATA
>NW_007587894.1:0-813 GCF_000523025.1 Cynoglossus semilaevis | reverse complement strand
AAAGAACCTCCCAGCAGCTCATACCATGAGCAGAACTTGATAAAATAATCCCTACTTGATGAACCTTTTCATCAAGTAAGGTGGCATTTACGCACTCATTCGGACAAAATCTGGGAGTAGGTTCCAAATTCGAGCTGTAAATTCCCTTCTTGACTCAAAGTGCGTTATGGGTACACACAATTGACTTCATTTTAAACATGAAGTCACTTTAAGCACTTTCTTCAAATCAGTACAAATAATTGTATGTTCGTTATTTTCACAATTTGATTCCAACAAATGTAACGTGTGTAATTCTCAATTCTCTTTCTTTAATTATTATATGCTTAATTTTGTATTTTTTTGTTTTTGTTTTTTTTCAGAGATGCACCACAGGCCAAGGACAAACCCTTGGCCTTTCGCTCTCAGAAGGAGATGTTTGATCAAATGGAGGAAACCTTTAAAACATGTGCACATTGTGAGAAAAAGCCAAACCAACTGTCGAACCCACGGAGCCTAAAGCGCTGTGCAAGGTTGATACGCTATTTTTTTCTACATACAAAATATACACACTAATATATATACACGCTTGTGTTTAAGCCATATATGTAGACGTAGATTTATATACGTACATGTATACACACATGCATCCAAATGATCGAATTATTACAGTAGTACGGCAAAAGTCAAGAAGTATATGCAAAAGCTCTGGCATTCATCCAGACACATTCATAGACCAGGGGAAATCACAGAACTCTACCATGAACGTTATAACACTGTAACATTACTTATGTATGTAGATATCTCGAACTGGAGTTTGGGATAGTCATAGGCAAA
>NW_007587893.1:0-813 GCF_000523025.1 Cynoglossus semilaevis | reverse complement strand
ATTTAAATATCAAGGAAGTTGTTTGGCGTTAGCGCACCCTGCCCTCGCCTGATGACTTCTGGGATTGACTCCAGCTCACCCTGAGACCATATGATAATCTGCCTACAGATTAGGGTTGCTTGATTGCCGACTAAATGCTGCTCCGTCTGCTATCTCCTCCCTCTGCCGGTCTCCTCCATCTACTGTCTCTACTTGAGCCGATGTGCGTGCAAGAGTCATTTGGGACCAAAGGCGATATATAAGTATACAACGGTCAAAACTATTTCTATGCTAATTGTATAGCATGCATGTGTATTGTGTATAATTCTGCTGCACCCTGCCTGGAAATGCAAAACACAACAGCTAAAACAAATAAATAGGCTTGTCCTAAACATCCGCAGAACCAGCGAGCATCATAGTTAATCATAGTCCCTGTGAAGAATGGCCCCTTTAGCAGCCAAACTCGTAAGCATTTACTAAAAAGACGTACACCTTAAGCCGAGGACTGCGCATAAAACATGTGGCAGACGCTCATTCTTAAAAATAAATATGAAGCGATGCACCTTAGTAGAGGTAACATTCAACGTATGAAACAGTTGTTTTTTCTATCAGTACCCATATCACATACATCAAATATGTCAAACTCAAGGTTCGGGGTCCAAATGCGGCCCGCCATGACGTTTTGAATGACCCACAGGAGCTTAAAAGGTATTTAATAAAGACCATGCAACAGATTTTCTTAACCTGATATATGTTTTTTTTAAGATCTATCTATCTTTTGAATGCAAGCAACCCTCGTAAGTCACATATGCCACTCACCCTTGCTAATACGAT
>NW_007587892.1:0-813 GCF_000523025.1 Cynoglossus semilaevis | reverse complement strand
ATTGTTTTATTAATTAGTAAATATTTGAAAGATGTAACAGCATTGAACACTGTTCAGTAACAGTCTTTAAAAAAAGCCACAATCACAAAGAGAAAAGTCAATAAAAAGGAGAGTAGAATCTAAAAAGACTGAAGAAGAACATTGGGAAGAAAACCAGTACAAGAAAGTACAAGCTGTACCAGCACAGGAATCACTGGTACTCTGAATGAGTACTCAACATGAACGAGGAGGCAGGTAGACTCAGGTATTTATACCCAGCCGGGGTCAGTAACGTAACGAGACACAGGTGAGAGAGATCAGGTCATCGACGAGGCAGGACGCACAGGAGAGGAAGAGGCAGGTGTGTGGACAGGAAGTAGTTTAGAGGAGGGTGGAGGACACCAACACAACACAAGGAATTCACAAGAGAAAAGAGTCACCAACACTGCACCACAGTCTTCATCAGGAAAAGTTTTTTTTTTTTTACTGTTTACTCTGGATCGTTGTCAGCTCAGCCGTCACTCAGTGATGTTATTGCACCAACCATTTCTTTTTCTTCAGGCTGTTATTGTTAATGTACCAGTGATTTCCATGTCAAGTCTTTGGAAGAAAATCAAACTCATTAACAGTGAAAGGTCTTGGGATAATTCATTCCTGGATAATGTTCTAAAACAAAAATTTACTAAAAATCCAATGAAAAACATCATTTTGAAAAACAAAAATATATAATGTTTTTTTTACTAAAAAAGTAATACAACATGGGAAGTAAACAAGTGAAATTCCATTCAATGTACAAATGGACGATATTTTTTTTCCAAAATCTAAACCAAAAGA
>NW_007587891.1:0-813 GCF_000523025.1 Cynoglossus semilaevis | reverse complement strand
AAAAATTTTGTCGCATTAAAGTGGAAGGGGAAGGTTAAAATGCTATTTAAAAAGCGCCTACTTGTGTTGTTAGTGTTTGCGAACCAGATGATGTTGGACTTGTGTTCATACGGCAGTTCTTTTCTTTTTATACAATGAAATGACTTTTTCGTGATTTAATCCCAATTTATAACTTGTTTGTTTTCGGTGTTTTTCAAAGTAGAGCAAAAAAAAAGTGTCTTTAAAAAAGCAAAACAATATCACCCAAGATTATAGAAAATGGTCAAAACAACATGAAAGGGATGAAACTCGTGTAGATCTACTGACCACTAAAGGTTTAACTGAGCACTGGAGGTTCTTTAATAATAATAATCTCCGGGTTTAACCTTTGTGTGTGAGTGTGTGTGAGAGAGAGAGAGAGAGCCATACTTACAGTGTCTCAAGACTCTGTAGACCATCAAAGCATCTTGCTCCCATACTCTGGATTTTATTGTTGGAGATGACTGAGGGGGAAAAAAAAAAAGACACATATTCATATATACATGTATGAAAATTAAAGTTAAGAACACCTATATTGTACTGTAATGAAAAAGTCATAGTAACACAGAGATGGTGAGTGAGGAAATAAACGAAACGTTAATAAGGAATTATTATCAACAAAGACTGCACATATATTCAGAAATACTGGTGTTGAAAAGGTCTAACATTTCCAGCAGTAAAATTCTTCAAACTTATCAATTCAACAAATACAAAAAGGATAGAGTAATAGGTGGGGACCATACAGTAGACTGTCACTGGAAAATGTTAAAAAAAATCATAGCTCCATTAACCCAA
>NW_007587890.1:0-813 GCF_000523025.1 Cynoglossus semilaevis | reverse complement strand
AAGAATTTTAATTTCGGTGCATCACTATTATAAATTTATGTAAAATAGTTCTTAAAGCTGATGATTATTAATTACATATTTAAATATTATTCATTAAAATATTATTTACTATTTATTTTAATACAATTACGATCACTTTATAAAAAACAATCTAATTTTCCAAATCAAAACATTTGACTCTCAGACTTTTATTTAACTTGTCGTGATGTATTTCTTTGATACTGTGATGTGTTTTTTCAGAGCGTAAAGACACTGGACGTTGGTGGCTGCAGAACTCACCCACGATGGAGAGGATGACCACCACGAAATCGAAGATGTTCCAGCCCACGGTGAAGAAGTAGCACCGCAGCGCTATGATCTTGAGGAAGCACTCGCAGGTGAAGACCACGATGAAACCCAGGTTAACGTTGTTGAGGACAGTCTCCATGTAGCGCGACTGTTCGTCCGTCTCCACCATCATGGTGATCATGTTGAGGAGGATCAGACTCATGATGATGATGTCAAATGCCTGCTTCCCTACCAGGTCGAAGAAGAACGCCTGGAAGGAGTTCTAACGAGAACAAAAGAAGAAGCTAAAGGTGAGCTTTAATCCTGATCGGACCTGACGTCACAGCACATCTCCTAGCTGCAGTGTTTGGTGTTTTTGTTCGACCTTCGGGTCGTATGTGTGGCTGTGTCAGTACCAGAGGTCTTGGGATGGGTTTCTGTGGTTTCTTGGAGCCTAGTTTCTTCATGGCGTTGTAATATTTCTTCTGCTCCTCTGTCATGAAGATGTCCTGACCACCTGAGTGAACAAGGTTTGGTTATTTTTGA
>NW_007587889.1:0-813 GCF_000523025.1 Cynoglossus semilaevis | reverse complement strand
GTATATTTATATATATATGTATATATAGCAGGTTATACTCTATACACATATATATGCACATATATTCCCATATGGTCTAGCGGTTAGGATTCCTGGTTTTCACCCAGGCGGCCCGGGTTCAACTCCCGGTATGGGAATTATGAGTTTCCTTAATTTCCCCTGGGGAACTCCCGAGGCATTAATGAAGTTCTGTCAGTCTATATTGCATTGCAATATATAACACAATACATTCAGCAGTGTTCCTTCCTCCTCCATCTTGGTTTAATTTGTTTTATTCTTGGATCTTGTTTTATCCAAATGTTTCTGTATCCTCCTGAATCCTATCTTTTCTCAAGTTCAATATATTTTCTTATTTTCTATTTTATTCCTTTACTATTTTTTATCAGCTCTTCTTGTCATTGAATCTTCCCGTACTGCCAACTACATTAATCCTAAATTCTTCTTCCAACAACCAAAGGATCTAAAGTCCACACAAAAAAAAACTCCTGACGATAAAACTGTCTCCGTTTGTTTACTCGACTCCGTGATGAGACGTTCGGGTCTGGCTCAGATAATCAGGTTCATTATCTGCAGTAGTAGCAGCCTTGTTAGAGCAGCTGACTCTCCAGCTTTATATGGAATCAGTCTCCACCAGGAAGGAGCTAATAACGTCTGTGGAGCACGTACAGCATGGAAGCAATTACACCAAAAAAAAAAAGAAAAGAAAAGAGAAAAGAAACAGTTACTCACCAGCTCGTAGTTCGTCGCTGGAACACAGGATGAAGACACCTGGGAAGACGAGAGACAGAGACAATTTAATCGATTTGTATTTTT
>NW_007587888.1:0-814 GCF_000523025.1 Cynoglossus semilaevis | reverse complement strand
TTTTTTTTTTTTTTTTGCAGAAATATGTTTAGGGGAGGCCACACGGGGCGTATCAGGTACGTCTTTCCTTTAACACAGTAACCCTATTCATGCCCATTTTTATGTTATTGCTCCGGCCTTAATCCCATTAACAAAATTAGGTTTTTAGCTCCCCGGTGTGCCACACAAAGGAGAGGAGAAACTGCCTGTGAAACCTCAGCTGATTGCTGCAGTCTTTCATTTTTAAGGCTCTGGCACAGGCGCTGTGAGGATGTGGCAGCTCTCGCTGTGAGGACTTTATCCAAGTGGAGTCCATCAGAACCTTAATGGTACAGGCATGAGTGTGGAAATATAGAGGGTCATGAGAGAAGCAACGGAATCACCGAGATTCATACAACTTTTTACCCTCCACCTGGTGGATTCAAATGTAGTAATAAAGTAAAATATACAACCAAATATCAGTGAAACATCTAGACCGTGGCAGCCTTTCCTTCAGACATTGGGCATCGATTGATGGCACAAGAATTGGCCCATTTCTGTTTGCCACATCTGGGTCGCAAACTGACTGCTCTGCATTGCCACATGGGGGCAGAAAAGTAACAAAAAGCAAAAGAAATCTGAAAAAAAAGCAATTTAAGGGACTCTGAGGTAATCATCAAGGAGTTACTGCAACATTAATTAACATTCATTTGAATGTAGAAAAACAACCAAAAGTGATCATTATATTAGTTAAACTAAATATCGGCAATTTTCATGTATTATTATTTGACATATTTAAAATAATAACATGAAAAATAAGACAGAGTTTAATTACAATAATTACATTTTATGCAAT
>NW_007587887.1:0-814 GCF_000523025.1 Cynoglossus semilaevis | reverse complement strand
AGGATGTACAGAGGCCTGTGTATCTGCAGCTGATTTATTTCTGCTGCCGCTGCAGCTGTCTGCATAAGTTGAGTGCATCAGGAAAGTTATTAGTAGATTGCACTTTTTCAGAGTCCTGTGTTGAACAGGAATGTGTCCTGTGTCGACCTAAATTGATATAGTATTATTTATATGTGACCTAAAGTGGGCTGTAACACTTGTAAATTAATTTCTGTGGCTAAAACACGGAGTGGAAATTCCATTACTGTTCCTCATTGACACTTTCAGTAGTCGCAGCAGAATTTTTACATAGCAAGACACTTTAAGGTTCAGTATGTATTTGTTAGCTTTCCTGCCAACCTTAACAGTGACATCAAGTCAAATAAAAATACTTCTTAAATGTTGTATATAAGGGCTTTAATTGTCAATTATAAGTCAATGTGTTGCCTTCCATCAAAAGCTACATGTGGCAAGCTTGTATTCCATTTGTATGACATCATATTACTGCAGGCTGCCCAGGGGCAAATGGTCCATTAGCTCACATGTTTGTACTGGGGGGGAAAAACCATGATCAACCCACTTTTTTAAAATGTTCTGCTCTATTCTCTGGTGTTCTTTAGAAATCTGTCTTTTACCATAATGCAAATCATAATACCCATCATAATACAAATACACTGTAAATGGGACAAAGTAATTAGAAGATTCCTTTGTTTTATCTGGAAGAGAGAATGTATGGCAGTGATTTTAATCTGTGTTGCCAAGTCCACAGGTTAAATGACTTCAACAAGTGAAATAAGAACAAGATAAGACCTAATTATGTCTTTTCTTTTCTTTT
>NW_007587886.1:0-814 GCF_000523025.1 Cynoglossus semilaevis | reverse complement strand
GTTCAAAGAGCCACATTGCTTCATTGATTTTTTTTTACTCATGTTAATAGCCAGCTAAAAAAACAAAAAATATGTTGCATTTTCGTCCTTTTAAATATTTATGGGACATATCAAACCCACAAGAACAGGAAGCATAGGCCATATACACTGAATGATTTAAAAGCTGGAACTGAAAAATGCCACAGTAGATTCATTAAATCTTTTGGAGGAGCATGTTTGACAGATAGTAATGAGTCACTTGACAATGCTGAACTTGAAGATGTTGTACTGATCCAAAAATCTAAGGATGTGCCAAAATTTATAGAATGGAAATTGGCATCTGTCTTGTTAAACTTGGAGAATTGTTTCCATGTACCAGTCTCAGCTATTGATGAGCTGTTAAATGAGTTGCATTATTTAGTTAATCCTGCCCTGGTGCCTGTAGCTAAAAACATTCTTGCTGACTTCTACAGTAAGTGTAATTTGCAGGTTGACCAATTACTCATCAAAGAGTTAAAGTGCACACTTTCTTCATCAAACCCTTTATCAAAACCTTTAGGAAAGGAAGGGCAGTTAGCAACTGCATTTAAGCACAAGCAATATTATACAAAATCATTTTAATATTGTTGATCCAGTTGAGTTTATACTTGATGCAAAGGCTAATAGAAGTTTTCAGTATGTTGCTTTGCTAAAGGTTTTACACCAGCTACTTACAAACATTACATTACAAAAGGATGTGCTTAGCAAGACTCCAACAGAGAGTGAGTAACCAGCAGCATTACATATTATTTGATGATGGTCAGCACTCAAATATCTGTTAGGAAAAGAACAAAGA
>NW_007587885.1:0-814 GCF_000523025.1 Cynoglossus semilaevis | reverse complement strand
CGCAGGTGTGAGATGCACCAAATCACGCAGTTTGCGCATATCGCTCAAAATGTGGCGCCCTGCGCAAAAGTGGGGCGCTACGCACAGTGCGTGTTCTGCGTAATGGGAAGGATCCATGTATAGAAAATTAATAGGAACATTCACTATGTTATAAAATAGGGACATGATTTTCTATATTCACAATATTTGTCATACAATTGATGTGGGGGACAGAAAGAAAGTGTCAGGTTTGACTGGTCCTCGAGAGTCTAAAAGACAGCAGGGTGAACTAGATGTGGAGCTGAGCTGAATATGCTGATAGTTTCTATGGGAGCAACTGGAATGGACACAATTAGAAAATGATAGAGTGGCACTAAGGGCTGAGCAGCTGAGAGAAGATAAAGATAGAAAAGCACTAAGGGGAGATAATACATGTGTTTGTCCACGGAGATGTCTGGTGGAAGAGAAAGTGGAAGAGCCTTTGAATCCATCATGGAGGTTTAAAGAAGATGACTTGAAGGAGCAGCCTAAAGAAGGAAGAGTTTGGTACTGCAGTAGAACCTGAGCAGTACAGATGGTGGTCTGACCTTCACAACATTCACTCACAGCACTCACTGCTGCCTTAGAATCAAGGTGATGTGTTGACCTTGATCTGAGGTGGGTTCCCCGAGGCTGCTCCAGGGCATGAGAACAGAATGTCAGGAGCACTTTGTGCACGATGTTGCTACTACTAAAGGAAGATGTGAGTGTGTGAGCCTGGGGTTGTACAGTATGTCTCTGTCACAGATAGAAGGAACAAAAGAAGATGAAAAACTATCCCTAAAGAATCCAGTCA
>NW_007587884.1:0-814 GCF_000523025.1 Cynoglossus semilaevis | reverse complement strand
TACTTTACTTACTGTAAACTTTCAGCTACACCAAGTTTATATACCTATTCCAGTACAGCAATGAAGAGTTTTGACATTAGCAATTAAGATTTAGGGGTTTTGAATAGAGTAGGGCCCCGAGGCATCATGGGTGATGAACCGAATGGGTCCATATGAAACACACCAAACCCATTTCACATACCTTAATATAGAAGTCCAGCAAGACGCTGGTAGTTTATGTGGTTGTTCAGATTGACTTATTGATTGCTGCATGTTTAAAATGAAAGTACTAAACAAACAAGTTTGAGAACTTGACAAAAAGATGTTGCGGATAAATCAGAAAACAACTGTTATACTCTGTCTACCTCTTAGGGTGCACTCACATACTGTGCCACAGGTACATTTGGCCCCTTAAGTATGGATTCGATAACTAATGTGAGTGCTAGCTGTTCTGTTTGTACGCATGTAGCAGAGAAAAAGAATTTCTCCCTGTTGGGTTTCATTTATCGCCTGAAATCCAAGCATATATAAGCAATATAAGAGAAAGGAAAGCCTCTGCGCAAAAGCAAGTCTTGTCTGCTCACAGCACAGTCCAGGAGCTGCAGGATATTCTCTCTCTCTCTTTGCCCCGTTTGGGCAGATAACTAAAGAGATCAGCTATTCTGATCGATTGTGGCAGATGTAATTCCTTTAATCGCAGCACTGAAGCGTAGTCACAGATATAAATGCAATGGTGCTAATAATTGGCATAATAATTTCTTTCAGTGATTCGGTTTTTGGCCATGGTTCCCTCATTTTCGGTTCGACCAAAAAAAAAAAAAAAAATATAAATATA
>NW_007587883.1:0-814 GCF_000523025.1 Cynoglossus semilaevis | reverse complement strand
ATGTGAAAACATATTCCAAAACAATTGTAATTATACAAGCCAATACAAGGAAATTCATTTAGCTACTGTAAATAAACTTCCCTGAACCATCTTCATCTCTAATTTGCAAAAATAAAACAATGTAATGAAAGGTAAAATGTCAATGCAGTAATGATAAGATAATAATAATTTTTTTCTGAGATAAATTAGCTTGGCTTTAAGCGAAAAGTAAAAATAAAATAAAACAAATAGAAAATAGTTTCTCTCCACCACAATTACTGCTTTTTTTGTCCTGTAGGGGGAAGAAGAGGGCTGGCTTGAACGATGTTGGCCTACTTCTCTTCATCTTTTTCCGCCTCCTCCTCCTCTTCTTTTTCACATTAATCTGAGGTGACAGAGTTTCATATACTGCTGATACGCGCCAGTGCCCTGTCCCCGGTGTCGGGGCAAAAATACCAGGCTGTTCTCCACCAACTGTGCCAGTATTACCTAAGACAAAAAAAATCTACAATCTACGAGGCCCTGTGTTTGATTGAGCTAGAAAATATCAAGTGGAACTGACACAGAGAGGGTGATATTCCTGAAATAATCCATGGCACAAAGGTTGCTGGGTAAATGGTCCTGTTTTGATGAACGGGCGGCTTCCATTTGCGGAGGGTTGTCGGGTTCATTTAAAGCTTTGACACTGAATGTGAACCCATAGTTGTTCTAGGTCATCTGCAAACAAAGCACTGCATCACTGTGTAAAAGGCTTATCGTACAAAGAACGCCGAGTAACGGGAATATCATTTAGGGAACTAAATGGTTGTTTTTGGTTTACTGGTGAAGCCTTTTT
>NW_007587882.1:0-814 GCF_000523025.1 Cynoglossus semilaevis | reverse complement strand
GCCTCCGTCATTAGATCATTCACACAACAACGAGTGTTCACCTGTGGTCGAGGGGTCCTTGTCTTCGGTGGGACAGTGGAACTCGACTGTGTCCTGAGTCTCCGCTCCTCTCACTGTGCTGTCGTACTAGGTGGCAGCCAAGTGGATTCATTTGACTCTCCATCTCCATCCCTTACAAAGTCACAGTCTGGCACCATGTCAATCACCTCAGTCAGCTGCCGTGACAATAGCCATCAGGAAACATCACAAAAACACACAACTTTAGAAAAGTGCTTCCACATTATCTGAGGGTCGCGGGAAAATCCCCAAAGTTTAGAATGGATGAGTGCAATAGGAGTTCATTTCTACGGCTCCGCTCAACTGGTGACAGTGCAGTTAAAGGTCACAGTGCAGTGGCACTGGTCCAGTCCGATCCGGACACTTGACACAAGACTGGATTTCTGCGTCACTGTCGCACGTAAAACTCTGAAAACGGTGTTTTTAGGAGTACTGATGGAGTCGTCCAGAGTACTCTCTCATTTGGAAAACAATATTTCCATAGCTGAAAGTGACTTAAAGAGAACACAGTAATGCGAACTCTGAGAACCCAAGGAAGACCCCGAAGATGTTTCTATTTTTATACCTGACCCAAACCAGAGGCCGATGTCTTAAATATAGTTTCCTTGACGTGCAGCTTGACCACTGCTGGTCTTCTCTGGTCACACAAGACTGCAGTGAATGAATGGCAGAGGGGAAGTGAATGTGGAGCCAATGAAACAACACGGTATGTGTAGGGCTCTCGTCTTGTCTTACGAAATATAATATTTAAAAAAAA
>NW_007587881.1:0-814 GCF_000523025.1 Cynoglossus semilaevis | reverse complement strand
ACGTGGTATAGTATTTTGTATCACATCGCATCATGCCTGCAACTAAGACGATGATTATTTCTAAATACATTTCAAAATTAGTCAAAATTAAGATGCATACATATATACACACTTATATATGTACATGTATGCATCTATATATGTGCTATGCTATGCTATGCTATGCTATGCTATGCTATGCTATGCTATGCTATGCTATGCCATGCTACAGGGCAGTACATTACCATATAATACCATGAGATATGAAACCTTATTGTAAAATATAGTATGATATGATATATGATATGATATGGTACAGCAAGACGTGGTATAGTATTTTGTATCATATCACATCGCAATCATGCCTGAAACTAAGACGATGATTATATCTAAATACATTTCAAAGTCAAAATTAAGATGCATACATATATACACACTTATATATGCACATATATGCATCTCTATATATGCTGTGCTATGCTATGGTACAGTACAGTACAGTACCATATGATACCATGAGATATGAAACCTTATAGTATTGTAAAATATAGTATGGTATGATATATGAAATGATACGATACACTATGGTATAACAAGACGTGGTATAGTATTTTGTATCATATCACATCGCAATCATGCCTGAAACTAAGACGATGATTATATCTAAATACATTTCAAAGTCAAAATTAAGATGCATACATATATTCACATATATATGTAAATATATATTCATCTACTGTATATATATGCATATATGTAGACATATGTATCTTGAATTTGGATCATATACAGTGTTTACCAGTTGAGGGAAGCCAAAAACGAGGACAACGAGATA
>NW_007587880.1:0-814 GCF_000523025.1 Cynoglossus semilaevis | reverse complement strand
AAAGCCTGGTCTGTCTTTGCTGTAAAAGAAAAAAAAAGAAATTAAAAATTAATATGAATACTTCAGCAGCCAGTACAGCGTTCTATGTAGTATAATTAATTATATCAAAATATCCCATACATCTGGCCACAAGAGGGCATCATCAGCACTTGTAGATTTATGTTTCGTAAAATAAAATCCTTTTATGTCTACAAGTCTCTCAAGGATAAATAAATACGTAAAAAATCTAACAGTTCCACAGCCATTTCAGTAATAACGTATCCAACCCACGGGCCGGGGGCGAATACCGGGTCATGAATTATTTGGTACCCGGCAGCACAGAACGAATAAAAAGTTGCGATTTAATTTTTCTTTGATTTGAATATTTAATTAGAAAAAAAAAATCGACCATGAAGACTAACAGTTATAAACTCTCGTTCTATTTTTTTTTCCTGCACCTGTTAGCCCTGTGGAAAAGGTTGGAGACGACGGTTTCACACCGACGTCTCACCTGTGACTCAACACGTTCATTGACTGAACACCTCGCGTTCACGTCAACGCTAGAACAAAACGGTCTTTTCATCTGTTTTCTTCTCTTTTTCTGAGAGACTGCAGTGTTAAAAGAGTAAACTGAATCAGAAAAAGGTGGCAACATTTTTCTTCTTCAGAGCCTACGGAGGGAGGGTGGGGGGGCATTAACATATTAATTAAAACATTCCCAGCAGCAGACAGGCAGCTGCTACGACACATCCATGAGTAATTGGCAGGCAATTAACGAGTCGACAAATAAACAGGGAAACTGAGGCAACCCGGTGCCACAGGCAGGGTGGGTGAG
>NW_007587879.1:0-814 GCF_000523025.1 Cynoglossus semilaevis | reverse complement strand
TTTGAATAAAATTCGTTTTGTGCCGTTTTCTAAAAATATATATAATTTTATAATACTGGTCACTTTATTAAGTACGTCTCTTTACAACCGGTTTAAACCACCGAGTGCTATGAAAACTGTCAAGTCCTGATACTTCCTGACTAAATTCAGATGAATAACTGGTGTTACTTGGGCTCCCTCTAGTGGTATGTTTGGCGATCTGATTCTTTTGTTTTTTGTTTTTTTGGTGGCTTTTTTCAGAATTAAAAAATGTAAATGTAATTGCAACATTAAAACTCATGATAATACTCAGAATGGCATTTTGATGTTTTGGACAAACACGTGTAAAGTCCTGGTGAATTTAAGGGCGGGAGCTGCAACGTTCGGTTTTAATAACTGTATGTTGTTTCTGGTCCATTACAGTTGTACTGGTTCACTGTGGAGTTCGGCCTCTGTAAGCAGAATGGAACAGTGAAAGCGTACGGAGCCGGACTCCTGTCATCCTACGGAGAGCTTGTTGTACGTTTGGCTGTTATCCTGCTGATCGCATGTTTTCTTACCGCAGCACATTCTTCTTACATCACTGGTAAATACTCCATGTCTGAGTCCAGTCTCTCACCCATCCTTTCAGTATGCTCTGTCCAATGAACCAGCCTACAAACCATTCAACCCAGAGGAGACGGCAGTGCAGCCGTACCAGGACCAAACCTACCAGCCCGTCTACTTTGTGTCTGAGAACTTTGAGGATGCTAAGATTAAGATGAGGTAATCATGATGTCTCCATCACCTACAGTATGCAGGATATTTTCATTATTACACTTGATGCATAACAATA
>NW_007587878.1:0-815 GCF_000523025.1 Cynoglossus semilaevis | reverse complement strand
AACAAAATGCTTTTAAATTGTATTTTTAAATGTGATTAAATTAAGTTAAAAATATATTAAAATAGTCAAATTAGTCAAATCGATACTTGTAACAGAAATATCAAACATTTAGAGTCTAGTTTTATTTTTTATTCATAAATGTAAAATTGGAGTAAATCAAAAGTTACAGTATTGTCCAGTTTGAGTCATTTATTCAGTAGTAAAGAAGTGTTTTGATTATAAATTTAGGATTTATTTTTATATATTGTTTATTTTTTAATCCCCTTTAATTAATGTTAAGTGTTACGTTAAATAACGTTGATATTTACTTCTCAGTGTTTCATTTAAGACACTGTCAGATTATACACACTGTATATAAGCAGCTGCCTCAGGCTGAGCCACTGGTGCCTCAGGTTGAGCCACCGCTGCCTGAGGTTAGGGACCGCTGTAAGTGACCGTAATATATTTTAATTGGTTAAATAAAATCTCATTTAATTCTGGAAGTATAGGAATTTTAAAAGAATCCCCAGTAGTGAACTACACGGCGCCCTAGATCCAATCTTTATTTCAGATTCTCCGTGCAGCCGTACAGAAGATATTTGCAGATTTCATTTATCTCATAATTAATATATTTATACGTCTGCGTGTGAGCCACGCTGCTCTAATAAAATTAATGGTGCGTTTAAAACACTCGGGTTAAAGCGACATCCACGCACGTGACTTTTGGAGCTTGGTGAATCAGATTTTTTTTATTTTTTTTAAAACGCCTTTTTCCAGTTCACTCTCCCAGTACGTTCTGGTCCGTTTTCCTTTTTATTCAGTTTTTTTTTTTTTTT
>NW_007587877.1:0-815 GCF_000523025.1 Cynoglossus semilaevis | reverse complement strand
TTTAAATGCAACTGACGACGTTCTTTTGTACAGCCATGTCCAGTCGGTACCAGATTGTAGTGCAAGGTGAAGCATCTGAGACAGACTCCGACGATGAAGTCTACATCACTTCTCTGCCTCCTCCTCAGAGTGCCACGGGTGGAGCCAAGGTGGGTGTGTATGTGTTGGACCGTGCGTGTAAATTGCATCATGTTTCCAAAATGTTGATATAAATTCACACCGGGGTTGTGATCTCGGGCGATTCCAGGTTCCCGGTGAAGCCTCTGAAACAGACAGTGAGGAGGACGTAGAGCCGTCAAACCGAGCCACAGTCGTGAGTCAGGACAGCCCCCAGATTCTCAGGCGAGACCTGCCTCCTTTGATTGTGGTCAGAGATCATCCTGATATACAGTCCGTCGTTGAGGACAGACCAAGTCCGACTCACAGGGCACATGGTTAGAAAAACAAGTCATCATTACAAAAATAGTTATGCCAGTGTTAATACTTATGGCTCACTTTAAATTAAGAAATATAGTAAGGTGAAGTCAAATTCCAATCCATGCATTTATTCCATTCTATTTCAAATATCTTTGGTGTAAAAATTAAAAAATTGAAATAATTTCACTTATTATTTAAAGCAATTAACCTAATTAACTTTTAATTAACCCAAATATTTCCCACCCCTCCAACTGCAGCTCCTGTGCTATACAGTACTATTTCTAAATACTTTTTGAGTGGTGTTTATTTCTATTTTAAAAGCTGTGTCAAGCACTTTTGAATGACATTTGTCAAAGTCAATAACAAAGCATATTTTTAAATGTCTTTTTCTTTTTTTT
>NW_007587876.1:0-815 GCF_000523025.1 Cynoglossus semilaevis | reverse complement strand
TTACAGATATTAAATAATTTTGCTAATATCGGTCGGCTGCTAATATCGGACATCCCTGGGCTCCATACCACATTGTGGACCAGAACAGTAAAATGTCCAGAACTTTCTTTTGATCTGAAGAAGAAGAACTTCTGTGTCACGTCAACATTTGATGCTGAAAAGATTGTGTGATAAAAGTGTGGGAGTAAAAGTGACAGTTTTGAAGTTTTGATGCCCTCTCTGGCCAGTCGAGGTAAATGACTTAATGATAAACAACAACAACAGCCGTCAGTGCTTCAGTGTCTGCTGCCGCTGACACTCTTCATCCACACCTTTATATCAGACTTTATGTGACTTATTCTCTTAAAAACTTTCTCCTCCCTCCTCTTCATTTCAGCTCCATTAGTTCTGGCATCGTCGGCTGTTTTTCACTTAAGCGCAGATAAAACGTCTCTCCATCAATTCCCGGCTAATGTGGCTCTGCGGCGGTGGCACTGTGTCAATGCGGCAGCTCTTTATATTTCCATTAAAAATAGCAGGTGTTGTTGTGTTGAAACGTCTTACTGTGAAAAAAAAAAACCTGCTAAAATGTAGGGCACAACGTATGGCCGACACAGTCGCAATGGTGTGACACAAGGAGAGGATTTGAACCAACAACCAACTGTGGTGAGTCAGATCAAATAGAAAAAAAAATGAACCTGTTTGTCTGACACTGATCCACAGAAGTCTGCAGGAATTATAGACAAAGTGGTTAGTGTCCTCGCCTTACAGAAGATGGTCACCGGTTCGATTCCTGATGCGGCACCTTTCTAGTCCTGATGATCAGTACAGTTTTT
>NW_007587875.1:0-815 GCF_000523025.1 Cynoglossus semilaevis | reverse complement strand
GTTATTGACTATCTATTGTAATGTGTGCTTGGAGACGGTGACAGTCTTTGATTGTGATTTTTTCCACTTGATTTTCAACAAATACTTGTGATGGTTGTGTGCAAAACTCAATATGCATTCAAACGTATAAAAGCAATATCGCATACATTGCCAATTATGCTATGAAGCTAACAATTAACAGTAAAATGTTAATTCATCCCTTCTTTTTTTTTTTACCATTTCTACCTCATCTTTTACAGTCAGTTCACCTTCAACGATCGGTCTGGATAGTCCCACCCTGCCAAGGATGTAAGCTGAGGCTGAGGAGGAGAGGATGGAAGATGGCTGTGGGCTTGACTGTAGTTGAAAAGACTGGTGGATGAATAGAGGTACTGCCTGTGGTTATATGGAGAATGAATGTGGCCCAGGATCCAGGGAATAGAGTTAGACGTGGACCAGCAACATCACACCCTTGGGGTTGACAAGTGGGACATGTTAGTGGGTCCTGACAATATTGGTGGTTTTTATTCTAAGAATGACCAGGAGGACACTTTTCAAGAACACTCAGTCACACTTATTTTTTGCAGTGTGAAGATATTCTGACACTGTGGAGACATTTTTGCAGATCCTCACAGCTGCTTGATGAGGAAGTCCTAGTTTAGGGGTTTGGAGGTGTAGATAATACTATATTTGGATATGTGAGTGTGTGTTTGTGAAAATCACCTGCAAAATGCCGGATAAAAATGCACCCCCCCCACACACACATACCTGCGAGGTGGGGGCATGGCATTTAGGAACCGGGGAGGGGGGCAAAGAAATCTATAGGGAGGGGAAAA
>NW_007587874.1:0-815 GCF_000523025.1 Cynoglossus semilaevis | reverse complement strand
AAAAAAAAAAAACCTTAATGCATGGCTGACCTATTAACATCCAGCAGGGGCTCACTGTATCTTCTGGAAGCGTTCGGAACCGCTGAAGTCCCTTAGCTGCGACGGCCGCCTCGGTCACATCTGCTTTCCATTGTCATGGCTCCTCCAATGTATCAGCCCTCTTGTGTTCGCTGCACCAGCCCGGCCCACACCCTGCTGAGTCTGGTCTTGGTAAACAATGCACCACGACTGAACTCGGCCACAGCTCATTACAAAAACACGGAGCGGATCTCTCGAGAGCCGTAAAGAACAACAAGTGGAAGGTTGAAGCTCTGGGGACTGTGGAACAGAGGCACGACAGTTTACTCTGTTACTGACGCTCGTGGATCTGTGGATGCAGAGCAAAGGGCCTCGTCATAACAGGGCATCTAAACAGCAGCAGATGCGATGCCGTGTACGGTGTGCTTCGGGAGGGTGGGCCTACTGTCGGAGTACAATACTGATGGCGCTCAAGGGGGCAATAGAAAGGATGTGGTCACAGAAACTGTTGTCCTCTGAGCAATTACGTGACATTGACTCAGATACTTTCGGTTGTTCGCCAAATGACGTCAGTAAATAAAACTCTATGCTATGTGTGTGGCTAGCTAAAGACTTCAATTAGCTTGAATGACGGAGACAGGTGATGAAGTACAAATTAGGGTTGTAGCTACAAGGCTCCAGAACATCTGGATCAAGGGTGACCGCAATTTTTCATCTACCAGAATCTGTCTATCATGAGCTAAAGAGGGTTAGCCTTATTAGCTTAGCATAGCAGTTACTGCCTTTTATCTGTATTT
>NW_007587873.1:0-815 GCF_000523025.1 Cynoglossus semilaevis | reverse complement strand
TTTTTTGTCCTGAAAATGTACCACAGAGTCAACTTTCCGTACCGTTACACCCCCTAGTGTTCAATGACCCGTCACTGTGTTTTTATTCTGAACTTGAACTGACAAAGTGAAACCCTACCTTTGTCCTGCCTTTCCAGGTGGTGTACTTCACAGCCACCTTCCCGTATCTGATGCTGCTGGTGTTGCTGGTCCGTGGACTCACTCTCCCAGGAGCCAAGGACGGCCTAGCCTTCTACCTGTACCCAGACCCCACCAGGTTGGTGGATCCTCAGGTGAGTAAACCGTCAGCCCCCTCCTCAACTTTAAGACTGTTAGAGTCACAAAGACACATGAGTTAGGAGTAAACCTGTGTACTGGTGCAGGACTCCACAGGTGACACCTCACTAATTTGTGTTTTGATATTTGCTCAGGTTTGGATGGATGCAGGGTCACAAGTTCTTTTCTCTTATGGGATTTGTCAGGGGAGTTTGACTGCTCTGGGTAGTTACAATCAGTATAACAATGATTGTTACAAGTAAGTGATTGATGCTTCGTGACTTTTATGCCGTAGTCGTTCCGCATTTGTTGAAAAACACACACACTGACTCGGACGAACGTCCTGTTTTTATGTCATCAATCAGTGACGTTTTCTCAGATTAATTAACAGACGGCGTTGATGTATTAATGATGTCTCTTATCAATCGCTTTGACTAATCTCTCTTCATCCTCATCTGTACATTTTAGGAGGGATGTCCGATAATATCGGTATGATACCGATATCTTCGGCCCGATATTAGCATAAATATGTGATATCTGTAAGAATTGTTATTGTTTTT
>NW_007587872.1:0-815 GCF_000523025.1 Cynoglossus semilaevis | reverse complement strand
TTTTTTTTTTTCAAATGGTAGTTTTTCAGGTCATAAATATGAGAGAAGACGACAGACTACAAAAGAGAAAGTGGACTTGTAGAGCTGGAGGGCAGTGAAATAGAAGGTAATTTTTCCACTGGAGTCAAAATATTTTAGTGTTCTCTCCAAAGATGATTGAAGTTTGTGGACCTTTACTTCTTGGAAAAACATTTTAATAAAAGGAATAAAAAGCAGTGGATGTGTAGGAGATGAATTCCCGCTGTGTCTGTGCGTGTACCTGAGGCAGTAAAATGCCCAACAGAAGCCCAGCCATAATCTTGTAGTTGTCCGTCAGCCAGATGAAGAAGGCGTCAGTGCAGCCTCTGATGTAAATGACGTCAACCAGGTCTAAACGCTGCGGGGAAACAAAACACTTTAGTCACTCTCTATTTTTAATGAGCCATCAAGGCACTTAAGAACCAGGCGGCCCCCACCCCCACGCACTCCCACACTTCAGTCACATACCTTCACCAACTACACACTGCTTTGTAGAGCGTTCATTTATCTATTCAGTCATCTCCTACATCTTAATCCTCTCTAAAGTCACCAGAGCTAGAGAGGGATTGGAGCTAATCCCAGAAATCATCAAGTGAAGGCTGGGTACCGATCAATCACAGGACCACATGCACAGTACAAACCAAAGACTCACACTAACACTGACATCCTACGGTTAATTTGGAATGAACAATTGACCAAATCCTCAGTGGTTTTTTGGACTGTGAGAAAGAAAATGAGATTCCCTGGAAACGCACAGTGAAAACAAGCTAACTTAATGCCATAGCACAGCATAGCAT
>NW_007587871.1:0-815 GCF_000523025.1 Cynoglossus semilaevis | reverse complement strand
TTAACGCAGAAGAGGTTAAAACAGGAGCACGGCCTTGAAAGTGTCTTTCTTTGGGAGCTTCATTTTTTTCTGGATTGATAAGAATTTTTAAACTGAGAAATTTCCAAGCACTATGAAGGACACTGTGAGGAACTGTATTTCTGTTCATACAGTTTTCATGATGAATGTAACCGAGTACGTGACTGCAAGTGTAATTGGGCGCTTTGAGATATTAAAAGTAATACAAAGGTCATTTAAACCTGGTCAAAATCTGTTTGAATTCTAATCAATATGATTAAATCTGACTGTAATCATATGACAAACAAATGGAAGTTTTAATTTACAAACCAAATTCTAGCCCGGTCCTAACTCTGGAGCCCTGATTCATCGTCAAACACACATTTGAATTCCGTCTTGTTGTATCATTTCTGTCAAACACTTCTGTTGTTTTAAACATTGACTTGAAATCACCAGGGGACAGAGATACATAAAACCATCCTCTCACTCTATTTCCTGTAGCCATGTCAGGAACAGATTACATAACGGGACCAGAAGCCACACAATTACCAGCTTCCATTTTCCTATTCCTACTACATCAATCCTTGAGGAACTTTGTTTCCATCTTGACAGATGAAAACTTGTTTGGGAGCCTCTCATTTCTTATCTCAATGCCGTTCAATTACTGCCTCTCGACAATGCTGTTCATTCAGCTGCCTGTCAGGGAATATAAAATCAGGTGGCAGCCGGGCCAGAAAATGTCAACAAACAATGGCATCAATCAATGAGCTCGTGTATTCCTCACCCAGTTTCCTTACTGTGAGCTTCTTTTTTTTTTT
>NW_007587870.1:0-815 GCF_000523025.1 Cynoglossus semilaevis | reverse complement strand
GAAGTTTACGAATAGCGTTTGTTGACTTGTGTCACGAAGGTCTGCGACTTTCTATAGAACGGTGTTTCCCAAACACTGGGTCGCGGCCCTCAGGTGGGTCGCGGCCCCTCAGGTGGGTCGCAAGAAATGTTTTTTGGAGACGTCTTACGTTACGTTTACGAATAACGTTTTTTGACTTGTGTGGTGAAGGTCTGCGGCTTTCTGTAGAGCGGTGTTTTTCAAACACTGGGTCGCGGCCCTCAGGGGGGTCGCGGCCCCTCAGGTGGGTCGCAAGAAATGTTTTTTGGAGACGTCTTACGTTACGTTTACGAATAACGTTTTTTGACTTGTGTGGTGAAGGTCTGCGGCTTTCTGTAGAGCGGTGTTTTTCAAACACTGGGTCGCGGCCCTCAGGGGGGTCGCGGCCCCTCAGGTGGGTCACAAGAAATTTTTTTTGGTGGTCTAACGTTATGTTTACGAATACCGTTTGTTAACTTGTTTCGCGAAGGTTTGCGACTTTCTGTAGAACGGTGTTTCCCAAACACTGGGTCGCGGCCCTCAGGTGGGTCGCGGCCCCTCAGGTGGGGCGCAAGAAATGTTTTTTGGAGACGTCTTACGTTACGTTTACGAATAACGTTTTTTGACTTGTGTGGTGAAGGTCTGCGGCTTTCTGTAGAGCGGTGTTTTTCAAACACTGGGTCGCGGCCCTCAGGGGGGTCGCGGCCCCTCAGGTGGGTCACAAGAAATTTTTTGTGGTTGTCTAACGTTATGTTTACGAATAACGTTTGTTAACTTGTTTCGCGAAGGTTTGCGACTTTCTGTAGAACGGTGTTTCC
>NW_007587869.1:0-815 GCF_000523025.1 Cynoglossus semilaevis | reverse complement strand
ACAATTGGAAGCATTATTCCCAAGTTTCCCAAGTTCCCAGTATTCCCAAGCTAAAGGCACAGTGGAAATGCTACCTGGGCATGGCAGAAAAAGGATGCTGACGCCAACCCTTGCTGATGCCAAAGAACAAGAAGAGTCGACCAGTATGTGAAAATCCACGTGGACAAACCACAAAGGTTTTGGGATACTGTACTGAAACAAAATTGGAACTCTTTGGGCCTAGGGATCAACAGTATGTCTGGAGAAGGAAGAACAATGCCAATGAAGAAAAGCACACCTTGCCTACCGTGAAGCATGGTGGGGGGTCAGTCAAGCTTTAGGGCTCTTGTGGTTCAGGTACAGGGAATCTCCAGCATGTGCAAGGTACCATTAATTCTATTAACTTCCAGGAGATCTTTGATGTAAATGTCATGCAGTGAGTCACAAACCTGAGGTTTCCGTCTCCATGCACGTTGGACCTTCCAACAGGCCCTAGCATATCTCCAAATCTACTAGAGCTTGGCTGCAGACGAAGGGCTGGAACATTCTGGAGTGGACAGCACAATCACCGACTTAAATCCAATTGAAAATCTCTGGTGGGTTTTGAAGAGGCAGTTGCAGCACGCAAGCCCAAGAATGTGAGTGAACTGGAGGCTTTTGGTCATGAGGAATGGGCTAAAATACCTGTAGATCGCTGCAACAACTTTCTGTCAAGCTATGTTTCACATTATAATTGCCAAAGGATGTTGTACTAAGTATTAAGGATGGATGTGACTAAGGAGTTGAATCATTTTGTAAATGTTGCAGAGAACACAGAAAGGACATTTGTTGGTATA
>NW_007587868.1:0-816 GCF_000523025.1 Cynoglossus semilaevis | reverse complement strand
AAAAACAAACTAAACAATGATGGTAAATGATTTGTTGAGATGGGAGACAACAACAAATCTTTGATTGTACGGGTGTTGCTAATAATGATCAATGCTGATAACAAGTGGAGAAAAAATCCAGTCCACATGGAGCCATTTTTTGTTTTACGTTTTGAAAATTAAATTGCATTGGCACGTTACAGGCAGTAGAGGGAGCCCTTGCTTTTCTGTGGATCACTTTGCAGCACTGACTTCACCTTCCTCTCGTCTCAAAGACACATCAGCAGGCTGCACAGTTTACAACTATGTGGTCTCACCCTGGTAAAACAACGCTCCTTTTCCTTTATTTTACCAGTCCGGCTTTTAACACTAAACATGTCACTCAGATCTTTACAACAAAGATTAGGGGGCCTTGACCAAGAGTCAAATGTAAATAATAGAGAGCAGATGTCCTTTCTTTCCATGACGTAGTACAAAGCATGCTTAAAGCACACTGCAAGGTGTCAGAGCTCTCCCTGAAACAAACCATAAATCCTTTGATTTTCCAATACACACACGTACGGGAAAATTTGTATTTGTGACAATCCACTTCTACAGAAATGGAGACAACCTCTGTGCTGGCGTCACAGACTTCTGAGAGCATTTACATGAAATGATCTAAGAACTGCAAGCAAAGCAGAACACTTAGGAGAGGAAATTAAAAAGGGAGTGGGAATGAGCTAGCAGAGGAAAATCATCAGCAAATAGGCAAAATGAGAATGTGTTAATGAACTGCTATTTTTCTCTGTGCAGGAAAAAACAATTAGAAAAAAAGTATGTTCCTCTACGATGCAATAG
>NW_007587867.1:0-816 GCF_000523025.1 Cynoglossus semilaevis | reverse complement strand
CCCCTCCCCTGACCGTGAAAAATACAAAAAAACTAAAATGAAATTTTTATTGTTTTTTTGTTTTGTTTTTTCTGAAAACACAGCTACTTCACACATATCTAATATATTAGCAAATCAGCAGTCGCAGGAAGACAGGACGGATTTGATCAGATTACACCAGTAAGAAGCCGTTCCTTCGGTAAACGCAGTGTAATATTTGTGGTTACTTTCAAATCTGACAAAAGCAGGAGCCAGTATCACATAAGTATATGACACGATGATACAGTACTACAATATTAGGGAGATACGCTTTGTGCCAGTCTGTGGAGTGACCTAGTTATACTACAGAGTGGAGGGAAATTCAATAATAAAAAAAAATACCACATATAATATAAAGTATATATTTCTGTAAAACTCTTTTAAAAGTGTCATTGTGAAAACTTTATGATATACATTTACATAAAGAAGCTCCTCGTTCATCCATCTCTCTCTCTCTCTCTCTCATCAGCCCTCCTGCGTCTCTTCATTAGCTGAAATCACTGAGAACTCTCTAAATTACACCTAAGGATGAGTCTAACTCGCTAACATATCTTCGCTGGAGTGACAAGATTACAGTTTTTGCAATTAGTGTAAGGCCCTGATTGCAGTAAGACATAAAAATGCATACATTTTTATGTCTAAAGTATGTATATTCAGCAAAAACTCTGTTGCTCATATTTGCTGCGATACTGTATTTATTATAGGAGAGTAAGGCCAGAGTTTGCAGGAAAATTGTGTAAACATATATATACATAAACACATCAACATATCTATATATATATATTTATGTATATATGT
>NW_007587866.1:0-816 GCF_000523025.1 Cynoglossus semilaevis | reverse complement strand
TTTCACTCAATGTGCTGTTAAAGCCTGAGAATCGGTTTGTTTGACATCTCAGCCCAAATAAGTTGAATGAGAATCGTTTTTTCAGGCCGTATCGACTGTACCCAGATATACGCCCAGGAAAGGATGAAGAGCGTGTTCACAGATTACAGCTGGTCATTTGTTTCAGTTTTACTGCCGAACTCTGTGTCCGACTGTATTTTCAAAGCGACCTCCTTCATGTGAGGATCGATACGAGGAGTCGGAGAACGTTCCTGATGTATGGCATCCATTTCAGAGTCCAATAAACCTTTTCTGATCTCAATCTACTAATATGGCCGTTAAAGGCTATCTGGTGTCCAGTGTTTCTGAAAAAGAAATCCATAAGAGTTCCATCCTGCGTGTCTGCGACCCGCCTTAAATGGAGTCTTTAAGTAAATGTGGTGAATCAGTAATTTGTAAAACAATCCTATCGGCAGATCGCGGCTGTCATCTGCTCTTATATATACACGCTACGTTCACTAGGGGGTCGTGTTTTAACCATATATAAGACATTGATTTTGTTAGAGGGTAAAAATGAAAGTGTATAGATTTTTTTTTTCTCGTTCCCATTAAGAGAAGGAAATCCTGCCAGAAATATTCCATCCTTCACGTGTGGATCTGATTGTAGTTGGTGTTAAGATATCAACTCTTAGAATAATAACTGGTCTAATGGGTGCAGAAAAGTGAGCTGGAAATCACTGGAGAATTTTCACTGCTTTACAAGGAACAACTAGGCTAGAATTTTGACCAGACTTGTGTCTTGGAACCATCAGTGAAAAGGACATTTTCCTTAAGTGT
>NW_007587865.1:0-816 GCF_000523025.1 Cynoglossus semilaevis | reverse complement strand
GTGTTGATCACGTACGTATCTCTGTGTGCACTCAGCTCCGGTGCAGTGTGTGTTGGACAAAGACTCTCTGGTGGATGGACTTCGAGTTCTGATCCCAATGGATGACCAGCTCCTGTACGCTGGACACGTGAACACCGTGCACTCCCCTGACATGTGAGTGCGTTCGTTAAATCCTAAATCAGAGCAACGTGATTGATGTGCAGCCTTTAAATAGAGGCAACACACATCTGTTTACACTATTAAAAGATGCAAATCAATCAGCGTGTTCCACTTTCTCTCTACACACAAACTTTGCTGGCCTTGATTCGCAGAAGTACCTGATGCAGGTGCAACTCGGGCCGATCCAGGAAAAACACTGCCCTGATTTGAACTGTCACTTCTTGGTCCACTTTTTCGCTCAGTGTGCTTAAGGGCACTGTGATATTTTAGGTACTGTTAATTGATGATAATATTTCTGTGATTCCTCTCCTGCAGATATAGTGTGGTGGTGGAGGGAGAGCGAGGGAACCGACCACACATCTACTGTCTGGAGCAACTGCTGCAGGAAGCTGTAAGTGAAAACCTGAGGCCTGAACCTGAGCTGCTCTCAACAGTTAGATTTAAACTTAAAAGAAAACAGAAAGTTTAAGGTGAAGTGATGCCACATCGGTTGAAGAATTTTTGCATTCCTCGCTCTGTGTTTTGCAGATCATCGACGTAAAGCCTCCATCCGTGCGTTATCTCCCAGAGGGCACTCGCATCGCTGCCTACTGGAGCCAGCAGTACCGCTGCCTTTACCCCGGCACTGTAGTCAACGGTACAGCAGCAGCAGCAGCA
>NW_007587864.1:0-816 GCF_000523025.1 Cynoglossus semilaevis | reverse complement strand
GGCCAGATTTGGCCCGCAGGCCTGAGTCTGACCATATATCTCTCCTTTGTGATCTACTCGAAGACCACAAACCCCTTATTGTGCACCCCTGTGCTAGTCTATGGCGGCGAAATTCCGAAAGACTCACTATGATGCCCTTCACTGCCTCAGAAGCTCTGGCACTTTTGAGTCCCTCGGTGGCGTCCTCCACCTTCTCCTGGATCTCTGGGAGCAGCGTCTTCAGCTCCTCCATCTCCTTCCTCTCCTCAGGCAGAGCCTCGGGCCCCTCTGCCTTGTCTATGAGCTCCTGCAGTTTTTCTGAAGAGCGCATTCATTTAACTCGTTTCACTCTGCATTTTCGTGATATGACGAAACGGCGGGCGTCGAAACCCTCTTACCCAGCCTGCTCTTTATGACGGAGATGGAGCAGTTGAGCTCGGCGATCGCCTCGCTGTACTGAATGTTCAGACTGTGGGCCAGGCCCAGCTGGTAGTGGGTCTCAGCCAGGAGGCGGCTGTCAGAGTCCAGGTGTTTCAGCTGCAGTTTCAGACACTCCTGGAAGTCCTCCAAGGCCTGGGCGTAGTTTCCTGAAATAGATTTGGAATTGGAGTTTTGAAGGAACATTTTGGAATTTCATATTAACGTTAACAAACTTTTAGCTGTTTTTGGCTAACTGACGTACGATGGCAACATTTGTTTAACCTAGTCATGTTCTCATCTTTGGAAACTTTAAGATTTATTTCTACCTGATTCAGCAGAAACTTCGCCAAGCTTGAGATGAGCCTGAGCCGCCATCAGCTGATCTTCCTTTGACTCTTTCCTTTAAAAAAATAAAAA
>NW_007587863.1:0-816 GCF_000523025.1 Cynoglossus semilaevis | reverse complement strand
GTATTTCTAACACAGAAATGTGCAAACTTTAATTAAAAAATATTAAAACAACTAAACAAAAAAAAAAAGTAGGAAGGAGTTACCAAATAAATAGATTATAATCTACCAGAAGATCACAAGCACGGCTCATGAGCAATTAAAATAAATCAAAAATAATAAATATACAGATCTCAAAACCATTTTTTTAGGATGCTAATCACTATGACTAAAGTACTGATCATAGAGGCATCGACTAATATTACCTAGCTACATGCACTTAATGAAAGTATCCCAACATTTAACGTTTACATAAAGTTCATTCTGTTTATGAGTAAATTTATAGTTTTCTTTATTAACCCTTTAAGGCCCCCAAACCAAAATTGTTTGTCTTTTAGATACAAAACATACCCCCTTGCAAATAAATAAACAATATTAATGTTTCCAAACAAAAATCATAGAAAGGGAACTGGCCACCGCAGCATGGATGTAGGTATAGAAACCAGTGCATCTGTGCACACATGCGGCAAACGTAAACACAAAGTAGATATCTGTTCCCCGGGGGAGGGAACTCTGTCAGCGATCAATACTGATACCAACAACTGACCCTCCATCTAACCCTCCCCGCCCGCTTTCAAACATAACACGCAGCAGCTCACAAAGGACACAAAGACCTTGAACATGTTGTTTCTGCCATGGACCACGTAGGGTACGGTAATAGCCATACTTTTGGCTCGACAAGTCAATTCCATACCTCGATACATTGCAATTTTGAGAAACAGAACTAACCACCCACTAAAAGATTAATGTTCAAAGCTGGAGTAATCAATCAGTATTCAA
>NW_007587862.1:0-816 GCF_000523025.1 Cynoglossus semilaevis | reverse complement strand
AAATCGTTGTTGAGAAACGTTTCCCGTCAATTCCTTTACTGCTGCATTTTATTGAAGACGTTACGATCAAAGACCTTTTTCGCCTTTATCTTTTTCCCTTTATATTGAAATCTCGACCTTTATTTCACATAGGACAAAAAAAATTCCACTTCCATTCCTATTCAATTCCGGTCTTACCCTTGACCCGATTTGCTACAGTTGTCATGACATTTGAGCGTATTTGTTTCCAGCAGCTCCATGGCTGTGAAGGAGTTTACCTCCCAGGAATACTGAAGCACCGGACCAAGAGTCTCCATTAAAATGAAGTCAAATGTAAACTTATCACAGACATCGTCCTTCCAGGAAGTCAGGGCTTTGAATTTTAACTGTATGCCGATGGGTCCATGGGCAAAAAAAAATCGACCTTTGAATTATCGTTCACGAAGCAGTGTTTTAAAAATAAGTCAAGATTATTAATAACTCACTACACTGTCGTACAAGTGTGTTTACATTTTTCAATGGTCAATGATCAAAACACTGTCGCATGAGAGGGAATTAGCCTAGCGTAACCAAAAGTAGCCTAAATGTGAGACAATATCAAATGAAAATGTCTATAAAAAGTTAAAAAACTACTAAAACATATTAGAGTTTGCCAAAAATGTTGTGATAAAAATGTGTAAAATTTATAGAATGCTACTTTAGGTCAACCTAAAATAGGCTAACGATTAGCCAAAAATGGGGAATCGTTAGCTCAGAATTAGTTATCCATTTTGCAATAACAATTTAAATTGTGATACAAATCACTTCAAATACATCTGTTTTTTTTTTTGTTTTTTT
>NW_007587861.1:0-816 GCF_000523025.1 Cynoglossus semilaevis | reverse complement strand
CACCCTCTTTATCGTCTTCTTTTTTTTCTTCTTCTTCTGGACCTCCACCTAATCCTCTACTTCTCTCCTACACGTAGGCTAAACATATTTGGGAACAAAGTTCTCTACAGGACAGAAAGAAATAATAAAAAAAAAGGACAAAAATCATCAGGATAAAATATACTGATAAATTCAGAGTGAAGCTCAGATATAAAAGACAAAACTTTAACTATTAGAAAATAAATAAGATATTTTGACCAGATTCAGCAGACAGATCCATCACTGGTCTAGTCTAACGGCTAAGCTAATTTAAATGACTTTAAACGTACCCATTTTCAGCTCCATCGTTTTCATTTAAGGCCTGTTGGAATATTTTGCATCAGATTTATGTTTGTGTCATTCATAACATCTGGCTGTTTTTCCTCTACAGTAATTACAGAGTCACAGTAGATTATTCTGTAATGAGCAGAAATGGCATCGTTTTGAGAGTTAAAAGGTCAAAACACAGTCCTTCATTTATTAAAGCCATCAAAACTGGAGACCATGAAAACTTATGAAAAGTTAAATCTTATCTGTCACTTGGAAGAAGACATTTACTCACATCCTGAGAACAGAACAGTTTTTTTCTCCCCCTGGTGCTGTGTAAAAACCCCGGTCTGCTGCGAACAACAACCTCCTGATTGCTACGTCTGATGGAGATGTAACATCAGCACTGCAACTTTATCACCATTCGCCCCAAATGGGAGTCATTTCATGCATGAAGTCGTGTCTGAGAGATTACGAGGAGGAGAAATGACGATAATGCAAGCGTGACACCACCAGCCTCCTCGACTCGAG
>NW_007587860.1:0-816 GCF_000523025.1 Cynoglossus semilaevis | reverse complement strand
TTTTCAGTAAAAAACTGGAAAAAGTGTAAAACTTCTCACCGGTAGTATATAATTTTTTTTCTTTTTTTACCCTTATTTCTTCTGATGTTAGGAACCCCCTGGCTCTAACATGCTGTTAAAAAGTACACTTGTTCCACTTGATGGGAAATGTTAGTGTTTTACTAGAGCAAACTAGTTTGACTGAGTTAGAGAATTATAAATCTATATCAAATAATGTTGTACTGGCACATTTAAATCTGCATGAACACAAAACACCTGTGCAGTCAACCTAGTGTATTGCTGAGTCTGCAGAACATGACTGGCATTAACAGTGTCACATCGTATATCCTCAGAAATCACCCATGTTCAGGAACCCCTAGAACTCTACACCTTTGATCAGATATTACACTGCGTATAAGAATGTATTACAAAAAGGTTTTCTCACGCAAAGAACTGATGGCTGGCAGACCACATGTGGGTGGTGTTGCCAAGGAAACCACAAGAGTTTCCAACAACATTCCAAGTGTTGTTGCAGGAAGTTCATGGAAGTGTTGCTCCAAAAGAGTTGAAGAAATAGTCAAGAGTCCAGCTCATGAGGACATTGTAGTATGTGGAGAACACAAAGGAAAAAACCACTGTGGCCATACCCACACCTGTGAAGTAACACAGCAGGGGGTTAAGAGAGCAAAAGATTAGACTCATGTCATGAAGGGCTTGACAGCAATTCAGAGATATTGATAGCAAACTCCAGAAGTCGATGCTGCAGACCACATAAATAATAGTGACACAGAAACAACGAGAGAAAATAGGCTTCTGTCAGGAAACTTTTTCTGTTAG
>NW_007587859.1:0-816 GCF_000523025.1 Cynoglossus semilaevis | reverse complement strand
GGCTGTCAGTGTGAAAATAACAAATAACATGTTTTTTCTCAAAACATCTTTCTTGCAAACGAAACGGAGCACACAATTGCCGATTACAATTGTATAACATTTTCACGTTACTGAAGTTACCGCGCCTGTTAAAAGATTACACATTTTAATCCGATTTTTCACAGTATAGATGGTTAATTAATAAATGAAAATTTCTTGAAGGATGAAAGCCAAAAAAAACAGCAAAAACTAGCATTGATGATTATTCGACAACGTTGAACAGCGAGGTCCCCGCTTGTGTTACATTGGTGGTGGAACAACGGGAAGTCTAAACACTTACTTTTAGCAGGTAGACTTGGCAATCAGAGTAGTAGTCATACTCAAGGCCGTCAAAAGTGTGGTAATGTCTGTCACTGTAGATGGTGCACACAGACGGACACTGAGAGTAGCTGCAGTTGAAATAGCCACGATGGCACACACTGAGGAAATGGAGAATTGGAAATAAAAAAATATAAAGTCATCAAAATACTACCAAAGAGGAAAGGTACGAAAATGAATCCAAACCATTTAACTACTACGTGTCTTACGCTGCAAAAGGCCGTTTACCATTTATAACACAACGTTTCTATGGTTTCTCCCGGTAGGTATTCGAGCCCCAACCAAGCGCAGGGACAGTTCTCTGGATAGTAACATTTCCCATGATGCAGCAGCAGTCTTAAATGAGATTAAACATTTTTTTAAAATAAAAAGCAGGGCAGTTGTGTATTAGTCAACACTTTCACGTACTACGATATCCTAGACTAACAGTCCTCGTGCTACTGTCAGGAGGCTAGGACC
>NW_007587858.1:0-816 GCF_000523025.1 Cynoglossus semilaevis | reverse complement strand
CAGATGGACAGAGGTTTACACAGGAATTCTTTGAAATGTCTCCTTCTTAATCCTAGCCGGAAATCACTCCCAATATAAACACCGTCAAGCGCAGTCCAGGGTTCAAAGCAGGGTCTCACCCTCATCTTATTCTGTCGAGCTTCACGGACATTCCTTTGCAACCGGCATTGTTGAGATCCTGAGTGGAGTCTGATGATAACAAAGTTATTTCCATATTTCTCCTCTTCCCTCTCCTCTTATTCCTCCACTTGCTTAAAGGCCATTCAATCTCGCCGTGAATCCGCTCCCTGATTGCTATGGTTCCCTGATCCTGAAATGCCAACCAGCAAGAATGGATATGAAAATGTTATTTATACACAAAGCAGATGGGTTCTCAAAGGGCAAATATGTAATTTGTTAACTTCTACAAATCCCCCTCAACTGCCAAGCACTTTAAATAAAACGAGAGTCGGGAGGGATTGGATAGGTGTCGAAAAAGGGGAGCGCTGTGAATAATGGAACGGTCACTTTTATTTACGGTGTACCCCAGCCTTCATGTAGTTAATCTGCTGAATGACAGACACGATTTCTGTTATGACTTTGTTGGTGGTTTTAGTGTATTGGAAATCCTCATTCATAACCAACGCCAATAGAAATGACAAATAACGGCTTGGTGTCAGAGGTAGTACACACCTGTAAATACTTCTGGATTACAGTTCCTGCATGACATGGATATTCTTCTAGTCTGGGTCCACACACAGCCAATTCTGTACCATGTCATACAGATCAAATTTACATTTAGAAAAAACATCTGAACTGAAAAACATTTTTTTTTTT
>NW_007587857.1:0-817 GCF_000523025.1 Cynoglossus semilaevis | reverse complement strand
ATTAGACTCGTATCTCAGGAGTCCACTGTAACATTGTATTGCTGCTCTTTTCTGTGTTCATATTTTACAAACATAAAAATGTTTGTATTTGTAGGCGTGGCCTCGAATGCTCTACGTCAGCCTTACCTTTGGTTAACCATCATCCTGACTGTGGGAATCAGCCTCCTGCCCGTTATCTGCATCCAGTTCCTGTATAAAACCATCTGGCCCTCTGATGGAGACAAGGTGAGATCTCCGAGTCTTCTATGATCCAGTTTTTCCTTTGAGAATCACTTTTTCCCCAATTGATTTTGAACACATATTTCACATCATACACCAGGTCCAGAGAAACAGGAAGAAGTACGAGAAGGAGTTGGAGGAGGAGGAGAGGAGAACAAAAACTTCAGCGTTCCAACGTGGCCGGCGATCCCGGCGCTCCGCCTATGCCTTCTCTCACTCTCGAGGCTACGCTGACCTCATCGCCTCTGGGCGCAGCATACGTCGGCGCCCGCCGACCCGAGGTGGAGCCCAGGATAGCATCAGAGAGGTTTCACAAAGAGAAGCTGAGAACATCTGAGATGCAGGGAAGAAGGAGGGAAAACAGAAGCATAACTTTGCTGTTGAAATGATAAACATCACACGACCTCGTTTGGAGACTGAAAATTCTATGAGGTGATGAGACAAAGATTTTTGACCAAGAGTCTGTCCACCCTGATTTGCACAAAAAGAAAGGAAAGCGTCCTCTGAATGGGTTTTGCTCCGATCCAAGACTTGACTCCACTTCCTCACCCTCCGTTGTTTATGCACAAACAATTTGCTGAAATGCAACAAAAAAAAA
>NW_007587856.1:0-817 GCF_000523025.1 Cynoglossus semilaevis | reverse complement strand
GTGTTACATAAATACAGCGTTCAGCTCCAGAGACTCTTCACGGCCTCACAGTGATCACACACAGAGGTCGTCAGAAGACCACGACCATTTAAGGATCCGTTTAAATGAAGGTCAGCGGAGGTCGCAGACCAATCAGCTCTCACCCTGATCTCAGGCGTAAATGTTCCTCCACGTCCGTCGTGACATCACGTCCCAGAGCGAAGTGGCAGCACTTCAGCCAAAGAAAGCAGAGTGAAAGCACAGACAGAGAGACTGGTTAACGGTTCATTAACCTGGTTAACGGTTCATTAACCAGTCCTCTGAGAATAGAATCATTTTGGAAATGAAACTTTAAAGTAAACAGTGCCAGAGAAAAGGTGTTCTGTATTTTAATTGTTTAATTATCAGCATTTTTAATTTAATTTAGGGGCAACAGTAAAATACTGAATAAATAAATGTAAAACTTAGAGCTTGGCTACAGGTGGAAGTGAAATCAAACTTCAAAAAGAAGAGTTTCGACTGAAGCCAGGAACCGTTTCCAACTTTTAATTCTTCTGTCTCAGTATTTAAAAAAGAAATCTGTTTTTCTAAAGACGACAATGGAATATTCTGGCACCTGGACAGGGATATGATTTGCAGCGATTGTGAGGCGGCGGGCAGCTGGCTGTGATTGTTGTGCTGTCAGAGGTGTTTGGCTTCGTCACTCTGCTGGGTTTGTGTTGTGACCTGACGCTGGACGTGTTTACGTCTCCTGGACGGTTGCCTTTGTCTTTTTCAGATCTGTTTATCCAGCTTTTGTCACCGTCTGACAACCTTTTGATGTGTGTGTTTTTTTTTT
>NW_007587855.1:0-817 GCF_000523025.1 Cynoglossus semilaevis | reverse complement strand
AAAAATGTTTCACTAGTAAAAAAAAATAGTTAAAAAAAGAGAATTTATTTATATTGAAATGACATAAATATGAAAAACTTCACACACATATATAATTTGTATTATTACAAATCTATTATAATTTTTCAAAACCAAAGAAGAACTAACACAGAGCAACACTTCCCTTTTAATAATTATTCGGAGTCTGTATTTTCATCAAAAGGAGTTGAGGGTACTCATCATGGAAATTTGTGTCTATCTTCTTCTTAGAAAAAGGCCTGTGGTGTGAGATTTGTGAAACCTTGTGGATGACAAGTCAGTCCCACCCTGCACAATGTCAATTCATCTCACTTCTTTAAATTAAAAAGAGACCTTGCTGCCATTAGACAAAGATATTTCAGGCAAATAAAGAACTAACTACAACATTACATGTTTCTGATCCTGACTAAACAGACCAGAGCACACAGTCCATTAAACAACTTTGGGTTAGATTTTTTATAAGCCCTCTGTCTCTCCAGACCTCCAGTGTCATTATCACAGCCATGTGTCCCTCTTCTTGTGTTGCAGTCCCTGGACGGCGCCTCTATTGCTCTGGGGACAACACATTGATCGAGTGTCATATGGACACAGCAATGCAGTCTATTCTGTCCACCAGGTTGACAGCAGAGGAGGCTGCATGAACCTGACCTGACAGACTGACTGACCGACCGACGGTGACAACACAGAGGAAGGGAATGCTAGTTGGCAATTTTCTTCCTGTGTTTCTCTTCAAAGCAGAACAAGGACACAGATAACAGCAATGAGTGTGCTATGTGATCATGCAGGCGGAAGGACCGGG
>NW_007587854.1:0-817 GCF_000523025.1 Cynoglossus semilaevis | reverse complement strand
ATCATAAAAAAAAAGAGAACTATGAACTGTTACAATCAGACAACCCTCTGTACTGTACATTAACAACCACCAGACTTAAGATAGTGATGACATCACAGATTTCTGTGTAAAAACACCACATAGGCTAATTCAGGATCAACAGAGGCTAAAGTTTTCCATATCAGACAGAACTCCAGGTGCAGGCTGCACAGGGATGACTCTGAAATAGATGAGCTCACAAACACAGAGTGGGAGAAGCAGCAAGAAACACCTTAGCCAGCTGGTTCAAATATGCTTAAAGTCCCAAAAAAGAATAAAGTATGACTGTAAAGATGGTTAAGAATAAGATTGGTTTCTTTTTGATCTAGATTAGACACTCAACAGAAAGGTCAGCGCTCTCCGATGGAGTCTCGTAAAGCCAAAACAGCCGAAATCCGAAAGAGAAGTCGCCAAAGATACAGTATGAGGAGCCAAAGTAGCTGGGCTGGTGGTAATAGGATCACTGTGGGCTGTGACCCACAAACTGGAAGAGTGCTTACCGCAAATTCCTGGTAAAACATCCGATAACTCGGTTCAGAGGAAAGTGCTTCTAAGATTAGATTGGATACTCTGCATCTGACTAATCTGTGAAACTGCTAATTGCTAGTCAGGCCTCTATATATGGTTATAGGTCTGCTAGTAGATACATAGATGGGTAGAAAGCTTGCTAGGTTGGAAGGTAGGTAGGTATTTATGTAGGTAGGTATTTAGATAAAGGTATGGGTTGATATGTAGGTATAGGTAGGTAGGTAGGAACGTACAACGTGTAGGCAGGGAGTTACTGGGTGTAGGTATTGGT
>NW_007587853.1:0-817 GCF_000523025.1 Cynoglossus semilaevis | reverse complement strand
GTGTTTGTTGTTCTATCCCATAATAATGTTTCTTACTTTGGGGCACAGGACTGCAAGTTCTCCAATGACGTACCAAATTACACATGTGAAGAAGGCTCGAGGAGAGTAGCATTGAGCATAATGTAGTTTAGTAAAATGTTGTACATATTCAAAAAGGTAGTTCAGTTCAGTAGTGAATATTTAACGGAGCTTCGACTGTTTTGGTTACACATACTTGGCACCGAGGTCTGAGATAAACACTCTGATCCAATCAGCTTATTTTTGAGCTGTTGAGTTTTAAATGAGACAGAAACTGCTTCTGGACGCTGGTCACTGGTTAACGTTGAAGTAAATGTGACCAAAGTTTACCTTCATGACTAAAAGGCTCCCTGGTCTATTTCCTTGAACCACTTTAACGATAAACGATTTAGAATACACAGAAGTAATTGTTTTGAAAATAATCTAAACTTTTATTTAGTGGATCAGACTTTAAATATGGTGTAATTTGTTGTCATTTAATTGTTTTTGTTATTTGTTTCGTATTTCTTATTTATGTAACTGAATACCAGTTAACCCCAAGTTTTACCATCACTGTTACCTAGTATCTAATAGCATCACTTGAAAGTGAGAATTAACCTCCAGAAATAGACACATTTCCTGAAACCTGCTTAACTGCTTTTTGATCATTCAGCTGCCAGGATCATTCTGAAAAGCACTCACTGGTGTGGTGTCTGTGAAAGGATTGTACTCCTCCAGCTCAGAGGCAGCCGCCCGCCTCACTTGGGTCAGTGACGGATCCTGGGAAGGAAAAATAAAACAAATATATATAAAAGCTTAA
>NW_007587852.1:0-817 GCF_000523025.1 Cynoglossus semilaevis | reverse complement strand
CTGGTCTGATCAAAGAATAACAACAACAGTCCTTAGCTGAGTTGGAGAACTACCAGTGCTAGGGCTTCGTCGGTGACTGGATAACAAATGATGACGGGATGATCGCTTTAGGATGTATCCTTGATCAAGTGAGGGGTCTTCAAGACAAAAATCTCCGGTCAGATGGGTTGCTGTATTGAGACCAGCATTGACCGCCGACCGCAGGCATGTTTTAATTACACAGCAACAACAACAACAACAAAGTGTTCTGTAATGGTGGCGTGGGATGCTTCTGAACACTGTTAGCGATCAAAGTCAAAACATAAAAAAAGAGACAAAAGAACACACACGAACATACATTCACGCACACACAATGTTTTCTTTTTTTTTTTACTTTTGTGTTGAACGCAGCACGTGTTTTGAAACTGCTACTGCAGGATCGCAGAAAAAGATTTGCATTAAATAGGTCGGGTTAAAATGAAAACCAAACCGTGAATGAAAGCTGTCAATTACGTAGTAGCTTAAAGAACATTCTAAAGGTTAAGTTAGGGAAGGTAAGGTATAGCTAGGTAAGGTAATGTTGGGTAATCTAAGGTGGCGTAATGTGATATACTGTAATTATTGCGATGTTAAGGTAATCCAAGGTAAGGTAAGGTCAGGTAATGGAATACTATGCAATGTAAGGTAAGAAAAGATAAGCTAAGGTAGGTAGGAGTGACGCATCATAACCTGACATAAAGTAACCTAATGTAACGTAAGCTAACATAGCGTAACCTAAGGTAACGTAACAAAAAATAGAGCATGGTAAGGCAATGCAATGCAATGCAATGCAAGGTAA
>NW_007587851.1:0-817 GCF_000523025.1 Cynoglossus semilaevis | reverse complement strand
GGTATCGGTATCGGTATCTCTATATATCGAGAGATCCCATCGCAATTCTAACCAACTAAAGCGAAAAATTCGAATGTATTACAATTATGAAAACTCTTCTGGAAAAAATTGGGGGTTAAACAGTTGATCCGATCAATCAAATCCCAACCTATTAGAGCTACTTTAAGGAACAGATCCATTTAGGTTTGATAGTTTAATCTGTCAATACTCATCATATCGTAAAAGGACTAAATGGTGTGTACCTCCTGGTCAGGTGAAATGGCGACGGCAAACACTTTCACGCCATGCTGTTTAGCTTCATTGGCTGCCTCCTGAACTCCACCACATGGCTCTTTGTATCCAGTGATAGGGTGACCGTCAGTCACCACCACGATGTACTTGTTCTCATGATAGTGTGAGCCCCTGCAGACAGCAAAACACACTTAACACTGCTCTGATTTCTTGGGTTGCGATGTGTGTTGGTGCGTCCGTGCTTTTACCCAACGAGCAATTCGGCCAGGCCCCTCTTGATGGCGCAGTCAGTGTAGGTGCCTTTGCCGATGTATTTGATGGTATCGATGTCGTTCTTCAAGGCCTGACGATCGGTGCTCAAGTCGCTCAGCTCTCGCACGATGATTACGTCGTCACTGTAATGCAGTGCTCCCGAGTTCCATGTCAGGACGCGGTCACATTGGTGACGCCTGAATAGATAGGAGATGTTCAGTGAAGAAAGGTCACCATTAAAACACAGTATAACGGTCTATTTTGATCTAGTGCTGATGAATGGATTTGTAGTAATAGTAGTAGGAAGTATGACGACACATTAACTGTATTGTAA
>NW_007587850.1:0-817 GCF_000523025.1 Cynoglossus semilaevis | reverse complement strand
ACAATAAAGAGATTCTGATTCTGATTAAAAAATAGCCTTAATGACTACTGTGTATTAGTGTGTGTATGTTTGTGTGTACCTCGACGCTGTGTGTCACAGGCGTGGAAGATGGTGTCCAGGAGGTTCTCCTCACAGATGAGGCTGATTTCTGCCATGTTCTCCTTCTTGCGTTCGGAGGCCATCGAGACTGCTCCACGTCCAAGTGGAGAAAGAAAACAAATACAAACTGTACTCAGCCGTGAAACACGTCAGGCACATGATACAACCTGAGGCGCAGTAAATACTGCAGTGAACAGTCTGACACACACACACACACAAACACACTCCATTACAGAAACAGCAGAATGTGAGAAGGATAATGTAATAAAGTACTAAAGTACAAAGTTTGTAATTAATGCATTTATCTTCTTCTCACAAGTGTATTTGACAAATACCTCAGAGCGGTGACATTAGTGAGAAATCATCAGGTGTACTGTGACAAATTGTTTAATTTACTGCAAATAATCTGTCTTTGTCCATCTATAAAGTGTCTATAAACAACAATAAAAACACCCTTCCACTGGGTGGCAGCAGATGGTTAAAACAATAAAATATATCTGTTGAAGGAGCTCATGTTTCTTTCTTCAATTCTTGCGCATATGTGTTCAACTAAACAGGCACAGGTTTGGTAAAGAGTGAATCTACTGAGTAAATTGAATTGAATTCTGAATTAACCAAAAAAAAAAGCAACTTACAACTGACACAGTGTGTACATGTACTGATATGTACTGTATAAACATACTGTACCTCCGTCTCCCATGGACAGACGTTTGACAAC
>NW_007587849.1:0-817 GCF_000523025.1 Cynoglossus semilaevis | reverse complement strand
TGTTTGTTTGTTTGTTTGTTTTTTGACCATAGCTCCCCTGGTGGTTCCTAAAATAAACATAAAGAAGTGGAGGTCACAGGTCAAACTTTCCTGGGAGGAGATCCCACTGGAGCAGAGGAACGGAATCATCCAGAACTACAAGGTCTTCTACTGGGAGGAGGAGGGGCCGGTCAACGGTTGGTGGAATTCCCAGCTTCTTCTCCCATGACCGCGACGTCCCCTGACCTCTGACCTTTCTTTCAGTTGTGAACGCAGACGTGGAGGAAAGAAAGGTGACCCTGGAACACCTGAAGACCTCCACGGTGTACAAGGCCTTCATGATGGTCAGCACGTCCGGCGGGAGTCGGAACGGCTCCACCATCACCTTTGAAGTGGAACCATTCGGTCGGTACCATTTTTGTCATCAACAGAAAGTGGACGAACTGAGACGTTCTAACGCAGAATTTATCTTTGTCCTTCCTGTCCAGATCCCGTCACCATGGTGATGTCGGTCACCGCGGCGCTGTTCAGTTTCTTACTGATGGTCATCTTCTTGGTCAACTGTTTCTATGATCACAAAAGGTCAGTTCTCTGTCTGTGTCTGTGGTCACTCAGTCATTCACTCTCGTCCAATAGAATTCACAGAGAACACAACAAAACCTTTAAATCATTTAAATCAGAGTTTTGCAATATATAGGACAAACATCTGTTTCTACACGGGCGCCCTCTGGTGGTCAACAGAATTGTTTTAACTGAGAATCTAATTCTCAGCCCTGTTCTCAACTGTACAGTTGAGCCAAATATTGGTCATGAATTTGTTTGTGGTTTTTTTTTTTTT
>NW_007587848.1:0-817 GCF_000523025.1 Cynoglossus semilaevis | reverse complement strand
CGCTCTGTGTACTTTGCCTCATTGTGTTCCAGGAAGTATCCTCTGGTGAGCTCTGCACATATGAAACGTGTCAACGATGGATCTGGAATGACACGAGTACCAGCAGTTGTTAGTACAAGGTCATGTCACACAGCTGTGTGACAACAACCACAGCTATTAACATAATGACCCTGTCAGGCTTTGGAACGACAGGCTACTCACTGCAGAGGTCCACAGTTTTAAGAACAATGGGAAAAAATTAAGCCTTTCCAGTTTTTGTTATTGAGTTTGAACATGTGAACCTTGAGAGGAAAGTATTTTATATTAAGTTTTTTTTAGTTCAACAAGCCTGTTATTATCATGAAAAATAAATTTTCTAGTAAATATTAATAATTATTTAGACATGCATAATTTCAAAGAAATAATTAAAATAATCAAAACATATAGACAAAAATGACGACTATTATATCTGAATACTCTCCCTGTGCTTTTACCCCAAATAACCCCTTGCTGTGTTTAAATTCTTTCTGCTTGACTTCAACCTGTGGGAACTTGTCAAAAATGTATCAAGAGTGATATCATAAATTCAAACAAGGACAAGCTGACAGTATAATTTGCTGTACCTTCGCTGTACAATAAAAATAATAAAGACTATTCTATTATATATTGTTTAATACATTGTACTGCAGCAAATTTGCATATGCATAGAGGTGAAGAACACTGAGGCGTTGCAGTTTAAGTGAATAATTTAGTGAGTCCGGCAGGTTTTCTGTTTAAATTAGAGAATGGTTCTTTACAAATACATATGGTATATGTAGATATACGTCATGAGTATGAT
>NW_007587847.1:0-817 GCF_000523025.1 Cynoglossus semilaevis | reverse complement strand
CTGCCACAGGAGGCGCCATTTAGTACAAGGCTTAAACTCATAAGAGTGTGTATGGAGAAGCTCCATCAGGGCCGTGTGGTTCCCCTGGGACTCTCTGCTCTCTGCAGACGTGCTAACTGCTGCACCAGGGAACCACACGAGGCTGCAGCTAAAAGGACGACTGTGTTTTCGTTGTCTCGGTGGTAGAAAAGAATCTAATTACCAGAGCAGCCTGGATGTTTCCCTGTTACCTGTCTGTGTTTAGACTTCTATTTCTGCAAGTCACCGTGTTCCGCACCTTCACAGATGGTTTATGATCTCCAATCAGACTCGGGGGACATTTCTGTCCAACATCTCACCATTAGACACAACACTGTCTCCAATACCAAACCGTGGGTGAGCGGGACGCCGTATTATTAGAACAACATCTGTTTGAGATGCACAGAGTGGTGGCATTAGAGGAGCCCAACGCTAACGTTCCACGTTTCTGCTGTCAGATGCAGATGCTGTGTTTCTATTTCAGCGAGTGACGGGAGAGTGTGCCTCCACTGTGCAGCTGAGGATGAAATGATATAGGCATTTTATTAAATGCCTCTCCAGAGAGACAAATGAAGCAAACATGGTTAGACGCCTTTGTTTACACGTTATGAGTTTTCCACTTTCATTTGTTTCTACACAACTCACAAAACTGAAGGGCCATAGAACACCGGCGGAGGACATGTCTGATGGACGCAGGGAGTCTCTCCGTGCTTCTACGTCTGACTTTTATAAAGCTCATTTGCGATCATCTCGGCGGCGCTGCACGGCTGCTTGTAAAAACAAATCAACTGGTCTGCTC
>NW_007587846.1:0-817 GCF_000523025.1 Cynoglossus semilaevis | reverse complement strand
TTTTTTTTTTGTCATTGTTGTGCCTGCACACAATAGCTGATCAACACATATGCAGTGGCTTTGGTCTAAAGGATCCTCTTCTGGTGTTGTTTCCTGTCTCTCTTGGGACCAGGGTGAGGGTGAGGATACAGATGCTCTGTTCTCGGAATGATGTCCATCCTTTTTATTTGGGAGCCTGATTCGATCCATTCATCTGTTGTTTGTGCTGTTTTTGCATACAGTACAAGCCACCACTGGACGGTAAACGCAGCCACACTGTTCAACAGGGGAGTCATCAGACCGTTAAACCCAGCCAGATCAAAGACCACGGAAAACAACATTTCTGGGAATAAAGCAAGAGTTGCTTTACTACTTAACTGCCGTTGACTGAGATACAAATGGTTGTGTTTATTTCTTATGTCTCGTTAATCTGCATTTACATCTGCAGACCTTCATAGAGGCCCGACTTCCTCACATATTCCGGGGGCAGATGTGGATTTGTTATGTTTGCCTTGTGTCAGTTGTCTTTCTGTCACTGTTTGACATTTTTCTTTCAGCAGTTTAAATCTCTTTTTTGGGTTTTGACCACTGTCAACATCCCTGTGACGCACGGCAGTCGACTGCTGGCAGCTGAGGCCGGAAAGAGCACCAGCACTTTTAACTTAACTGTGTGTTTGTTCTTGATTAGGATTGTGAATGTGGTGCAGTGATGGAGTTGTGATTTCCATGTTTTGTCAAAGTTTTTGAGTTTTAAATTTATTGACAGCATTAATAGGGCGTTTCTCGTTTTAAATGTTTTTTTATGTAAGCCACGTTTTCTTTAAAGTTACGATTTCCT
>NW_007587845.1:0-817 GCF_000523025.1 Cynoglossus semilaevis | reverse complement strand
TGTCGGTGCAGCTAGATAGGTTGCGCAAATGTCTTACAACCGTAAGGGTTGTGGGATCAATTCCAGACCGTACTTCGGTATACCTACTGGTATACCTTGCCGACATTCCAGTTGTTGTCTCTGTACTCTGTACTCTCTAGCTCTGTAAAACTAAGCTAAACGTACGCAACAAACTACAAAAGGGATGACATCCCTAAATGACATGCAGAAAAATAATTAACAGTAATAATAACTAGCCCCGCCCCCAAAAATTCTCATCTGCGTTTTCCGAGCCATCAACAATATTCAATATATTTTTAAATATAAAAATATGTTAAAATAATATAAAAGACTTTTTTTTAATGGTTTTAATTTAAATATTTATAAAAACTAAAATCCTAACGACCTGTGTTGATTGGTTAAAATGTGTAATTGTCTTCTGAAAAACACCCTCAGAATGTAATTGTACAAATGTTGCCCTGGTCAGTGGAGGCAGGGGGGGCCTCAAAGTTGCCTCTGAACCCCGTAATCCCCCCGCTCCTCCTCACCCCTTTTATTTAAGCCACTGTGGCCTCCTCGTCCACGTAACGCGGTAAACAGAGATGTTGTCAAATTTGCACTCTCACCTCCCCTCTGACTTTTGACCTTTGAATCCACAGTGTAACTTCAGAAAACGAGCTGATGTACTTTTTTTTTCTTTCTGTTTTTTCTTCGGTGATTTCGAGTGATCAGGAAACTTTTTTTTGTTTTTGCACTTCGTCATTTAACTTTGCTAAGACGTGTGACGTATGCTAGCGTACCTTCTTTCGATAGCCATAATGTTGACCCCCCCCCCCCC
>NW_007587844.1:0-817 GCF_000523025.1 Cynoglossus semilaevis | reverse complement strand
TTCACATTCACACACTTACTTTGACTGACTTCACTCTCCTCACCATCACGTCTTGATCATACATATGTGCCAAAGTCACCGTGTAATCAAAATCTGTGGAGACATCAGTGAACCAATTAAGGTTCCAAAGTTTTCAAGCACATTTCAAGACCCTATAAAGTGGTAATGTTGAGAGTATTTTATATGTATCTGTTTTTACTGCTGATACCTATGGACAAAGTTTTATAAAATTCAAAATGGAACACTGTTTGTTTTTAGGGCGAAGGGTAACCTATAGTTATCATTGTGCTGTGGTAACATTGTGTTCTCTTTTGGATAATAATTTAGCTATTGAACACAAACCAGTTTCAACAATCTTAAACATTTAGTGCAACAGTGCACATCATGTTGTCACACATTAAACGGCACACAAGTTGTTGTTTAACATGTCAACCAGTACATGATTATTAAACAGAAACACAAACCGAGGCTGAAGGTATAGGAATACAGTCCTAACAAAACTGCTTTTTTTATGAGGATATAATTTAAGAGATCACAGCAGCACAGGCTGAGATGTGAGTGTGTGTTTAAAACAAACCTGTGACCTTTCCAGTGCATGGAATGACTCCCAGAGAGATGGCCTTCCTCTTAAAGCCATTCAGCAGAGACCAGGGGTCAAACCAGCCCTCGTTCTCTAATCCTGGTAAACGGAACAGGTAAAAATGATTCAAATTCATAATTTTACAGCAAAGACACCCTTGTGCTTTCACTTTAACAATAGTTAGATTTGCTGCTCACAGTTTAGCAAGACCAAAACTTGACCTCTTCATTGGAGAGA
>NW_007587843.1:0-818 GCF_000523025.1 Cynoglossus semilaevis | reverse complement strand
TTTTTTTTCGTCTGAAGTGCTCCGTCCTTTTAAATGTTTGCAGGGTTTTGAGTGGGTGACAGGAGATGAAGCCGACTGAGAGGAATCTTTCTCTCACGATCAAGCGCGCCAAGTGAACTCACTGATGATGCAACGCCGGAGAAAAGAGAGTCAATATGTGAGGAAAAACAGAGCGTATGTCAGAAAAGAAAAAAAGCAGAAAACTGAAGTGAAATGTTTAACCTTTTAAAATGCGGGGAACATACGGATAAACCCGTGTCCTGGTCGGGAGGAGCAGGATTTCTGCTCTCTGCTACACCTACACAGGGTTTCTGTGATCCAGGACGTCTTTGGTTCAATATATATATTTTGACAAGAATTCTACGAGGCTACTGAAAGTTTGATCAAACGAGCTAACCGTGGTGTTTTTGTTCATTCAGCCCTGGAGCTGCCTTTGGCTAATTTTACAGCTAAAGTTTATCTAGCTTCCCAGCTAACTTATTCACATACTCTTTGTTTCCAACTGTAGCCATTTTTTAGGTAATTATTATTATGTAATTAATTAAATGGTTTCACAAAATGCAAGTCGTGCAATATCTCTGGCTAACATGTAGCAATTCTTGTGCTAACACTGGTGAACACTTTGACTTCAGTTATATTTTAGCAACAATAAGACAATTAGCTTTAATGTGTGTTTCTGGAGTCAAACCTTTTTTTTGTTCTTCTCTCGAGTTAGCTCGGCTAGCCTGTGCTAACCTGCAGCGATTTCACGGTTTATTTCGTTCACTGTACTCATATTTCATTTACTACACTTTTCTTTAAGGGGGAATAAATTCCCT
>NW_007587842.1:0-818 GCF_000523025.1 Cynoglossus semilaevis | reverse complement strand
TAATGGTGAGAATAAAGCAGATCATAAAAACTCTGTTGTCGGTCGTCTGGGGCCACACAGTGGTAGAGTGGAGTGTGAACTTGCCTTACAGCAAGATGAGCCCCAGCATTAACTGTTCTTTATTAATGGTGTCTGCATATTCACCCCATTTGTCTGTGAGTGTAGGATGGAGGTTGGGGGTGCAGCGGTGGTGGAGTGGGGTCAAAGAAAGGCAGAATTCCTGCCTGATATCAGAAAGTTTCAGGTTCCATTCAACCTCCTGGGTTGGGGTTGTGTCGGTAGGACATCAGTCCTACAGCTGTGGCGACCCGTGATGATCAGACAGCAGAAAGTGGCCCCACTACTGCAGGTCCATTTCCTGTATATAGTCTACTACTGAATGTACTGCTACTACACTGAGTGTCTGTTCCCTCTCCTCCAGGTTCAGCTCTGCCGTCTCACCTCCCTTTGACAAAACAAAAACATTGTCACTCGGTGAAAACTCGCAGCAGTGTTGCTCAGAGTGTACGGCCTTGTTGGAACTGAGGAGCTCTGCACAAATGACAGCTTTTCTTCTCTTTCTCTTCTTTTTCAGCACAACATCTAAACACGGCCTGATGTCTCCATGGAGATGCAAACAGACGAGCATAGTTTCCACCGGAGCTGACAGCGAGTGATGTGGTGTGTCAGTAAATCAGGTATGCTGCTCTGATTTTTTTTTTCTTTTTTCTTTGCTTGCAGAAAGTACACCACACTATCCTCTAGGCGGTGACACTAAAAATAATTGAGTGGAAATGGGGCACGATGCACGGGCCGTGAAAGACGATATATATATATAT
>NW_007587841.1:0-818 GCF_000523025.1 Cynoglossus semilaevis | reverse complement strand
ACACATGTACAACAAGTGGAAACATGCAGCTAATTTCAAACATGAGAAAAGAAGCAAGGCCAGTTCCTGTGCCACACCAAGACTTAAAGAGAGGGGAAAAAACTGCATTCAGTTTGTACAGACAGACTTCTACTGCAATCTCAGAGAACCACAGACTACTTTGAAAAAGTATTTGTTTACCCCGAAATAAATTCTGAGCCACCACCTAGACAACCTTGGTTCCGACTCAGTCGGTGGAGAACCAGGCGGCCGCAGTGATTCACGGACGGAGGAAGACGAGAAGCTACGGTCAACATTCTAATACGTCGTCCTTGGGTTTTTTCCACACATTTTATGATTATGTTTCAAGGCAGTGGTTAGTAAACAGTAGTGATTACAGTGAACCTTTTGTTTTCTAATACACAGGTTGTACTTGATGACATCACCTCTGACATCGGCCCTCAGTTAATCACAATGTCACTTTGGGACGAACCCGCCCCAGCCTACATGTCGAGACTTGGTGAAGCTTAAAAACTTCTTGATCAGGTAAACAGTGCACATACTGTACATAACTGATATGATATAGGTGTGAAGGGAAGGTCAAGGTGTAAAATAAAATATATTAAAAAATAGAATTTGCTTATTCACATTAATTAAGCTTTTGCATCAGGTTTTGACCTAGATCTAGCTGATGTTTTTTTATTTATTTCACATTCGCAAGGAATTGGATTTTACTTCAAAGACGAGACAAATATTAATTAATTATTTGATGTAAAACAGTGCTTACAGTCATTAGCTAGAAATGGAGATTATTTAGAGAAAATATTTTGGTATTTTTT
>NW_007587840.1:0-818 GCF_000523025.1 Cynoglossus semilaevis | reverse complement strand
TTTTTTTTCTATTTCAGAATAACTGGCAGGGTTGTTCTGAGAAAGACGACTCACAGGCAGCGATCACACAGATTTAGGTCACGTCTGTGGAGCACCAGTCGTTTTAGACCCTAATTCTCTGGTACTGATCTGAAGGAGAACTGTTTTTTTTCCTGGTTTGTTGGCAGAAAAAAAAACAACACTACTGTGTGAAAAAACGTTGACCAAACTTTTATTTCGTGCAACTGTTCAACATCATCATCAACAGACTAGTGAACTGTCCAGATCGTGACCTCACCCAGGAACCACCCCCGACCCCTGACCCCCTGACCCTTGACCCTGAGAGGGATTAAAAATCTGCCTCCTTCAGAAACACTTCTCCTGTAATCCCCGCTCTTTGACGCTCATTTTAATTTGTGCAGATTAAATTAGCAACAAAAACCCGTTCTTGTCCTTTTTTTTTTTACCGCGTCCAGAAAGAGTTCTGTTTGGAGGATTTGACGGGATTTGATTCCGAGGAATAATGAAAACTAATTTCAATTCTGGGGCTGATTGTGTGTAATTTATTGCTCGTGAACAAATAACATTTTCACAAATTATGTTTTCCCCGAGCCCTCGACTGGCACCATGAAAAATGTACCTCGACTGTAAATCTATATTTGTATCTGCTCGTACGCAGCCACTGCTGGAGAACTAATTGAGATTCTTGACGTTTGTTTCCTGAAGCTGTGATTTCAGAAGTGACCATATGTAAAATATTCGAAGCTTGAGTTTTACCCAAGAAACGATGCCGACGTCTCGCTCGCTCCCTTGGAAACTCTTTGCAGACTCATTCTAGT
>NW_007587839.1:0-818 GCF_000523025.1 Cynoglossus semilaevis | reverse complement strand
CAGAATTCAGTTGCTATTATATGTATTATAACCTGACCGTTGTTGTTCCTTTAAGACTTGTTTGGAAACATTGGTGATAAGACACTTCACAGAAACAGCCGACAAGTGCAGGCTCTGAGAAAGGAGATAATGGGAGGGTGGGCAACCTCCGACCATTTATCCCCAGACTCAGCTTGTCTACGTGTTAAAGCTACTTTGCTTCTTGTAGCTTTTTGTCACTTTGATTTTCTCACCTTTTTGGCTGAAAAACATCTGTAACAACCACTCCATGTCTTTCCTTGTCTTCTACTTTTAATGTGGCCACTGTCTGTTGGACTGTGGGGAAGGAGTATCTCATGCTGTTTCAAGCCTCGTGCAATTAAAGTTTATTTTTAGTTAGTCGTAAAATAAAAATGCAGTATCATCTTCATTAGACTCATTAGACAATTGCCAGGCGTTCTTTACTCCTCTATTCGTCCTGACCTTCACTATTACTATTATTATGCCATTAGTGCGTACGAATATTCCCATGCAAACTATGGAATTTATTAACTTGTACTTGTACTGCATAGAAAACTGTGCTAAGGTAAGCACAGATTTGACCATGCGTAGAACAGCGACACTACAAATAGAAGCCTTAAAGGAGACACTGTTCAGCATTCTAAACTTTACACATGTCCCCTGTTTCTTCTTCTTAATAAAAATTCATTAGTAATTTAGCAGAGTTTTTATACAAAGCGTTCTGTTATTCATTAATTCCATTTACCAATTGCAGGCTGTTTTTGATTGTCATGGTAACACTGGACAAAAGCGACAGACTTGTGGTGAAATTCCTCTTC
>NW_007587838.1:0-818 GCF_000523025.1 Cynoglossus semilaevis | reverse complement strand
GAAAACAGAGGGGCGGGGCCCTTCAAAGACTACTGCACACAGCTGCTTGAATCCACATGTTGCAGTGAGGGTTGTGGCCCCATTTTTCACAGCTGTGAGGGTGGGACTGAGGAGATGCATTATCTTTAAGGCAGTGACACTTGTATGTTTAGGCAGATAAGATGCAGGACACATCAGCTGGTACACCACACATGTGGACCAGATGATGCTCTTCCTTTAAATTGGCCATGACTGTAGCAAAGATCAAAGAATAGTTTGATATCACATTATTATAATTACTACTGGTCAGACACATTCTAGTAACAGATTTTAATAGTTCATTATTTGTAGCCCAGCTAGTGTGTACCAAGTGGGGTTGACAGGTTTTTTTGCTACCCTGCTGAGTTTGCCCATTTGGGTTTGATGGTTTGATAGTTTCAACCAGCAGGGCTTGATCTGTAGGACCAGTCAGTCTGAACCCAACAATGACACATGGTACTGTGGATTTAAGCAGCTGTGTTCAGTAGTCTTTAACCCCCCCACACCTCCCTTTCCATGTTTTTTCCATGGGAGGTTGTTTTTTAACATTATTTTCTAACATTAAATCTTACAAAAATGCCATAAGAACAAAAACGAAAACAGGATTTGATGTAACAATATAAATAATAACAGCAAAAAAACAACAGTTGTATAAATATTACTATTGCTACTACTAATAATAATTCTAACAATATTGCTATTCATATTTTACACATGTATATCATGATAAGTATTAAGGGCTTCAGAGGGGGGCCCACTTAGGCTGGTTCCACTGGACTGTAGACCCCGTATATTTGCCC
>NW_007587837.1:0-818 GCF_000523025.1 Cynoglossus semilaevis | reverse complement strand
AGTATTTCTGTTGTTGTAACATAAGTTCCCCATTTTCCATCCATCCATCCATCCATCCATTTTCATCCGCTTATCCGTTACCAGGTTGCGGGGGCAGCAGTCTCCACCCAAATCACACTGCACCGTACCAACCCCCTAAACCTTCCTGCAGGTGGTGAGTCCACTGGAAGGTACCAACCGCCCTAACCGGGATTCAAACTTGCCCAGGAGGTGAACCCTGGGGTTCCACACCAATGACAGAGACATTTTCTCTGGGCCAAAGCGCCACAAGTTCCCCATTTTGATTTCTTATTTTATTCAATTTTTGAATTTTGATTTTTTTTTTTACGCTGCGCAAAAAAAATAATCACGACTCGTTCATTTTACTGTTCGAGAGTCAAAGATTCGAATCAATAAAAATGTAAGGAGGGATTTGCAACCCACTTATCAGAATTTATGTATAGTTTCACGGGTAATGGCAGGTATAAAAACAGAGTCACAGAGGGAAATCTTTCTTTTTCACGTTTCACAAAGCCTTAAAATCGCACAGCCATTGCTTAGCACACAGCCTGTGATGTCAGAGCTCCGCACAAGATTCATCGTGTAGCAGAGTCGCCTGGTGGTGACACAAATATGTCACACCTGCATAATGGCACCACCTGTACTATTCTTTCAAAACATATATGTATATTGTGTTTTCTCATGACTGTGATTTGGAACACAAGATAGAGATGGTATAGAGACGCATGTTTGCTGCAGAAACAGTAATTACCAATGGTTGATGTAACTTACCCATTATTTGGAAAAATATCAAAATGAGGAACGCTTCACGAATTTGC
>NW_007587836.1:0-818 GCF_000523025.1 Cynoglossus semilaevis | reverse complement strand
CCTGGTGCAGCACAGGTCGGTGGTACAGCTGGACAGATGGTCTGTTGTGCAACCACTGCCGTGCGACTTATCTCTGTATGATGGATGGCTGACTTCTTTTCAAACAAACGTACTGTAGACTTCTGGCCAAAGACGTATAAACAAATATGTCAGAAATCCTGAAAAGATCAGGAGCCACTGCCTCCACCGCAGCCTGATGAGTCAGCGTCAGGGCAGCGTCTGAGGTCTGAGAGGACGCAGGCCGCTGCTCGGTCTTAAGAAATCCTCCTGTGGTGTATCACAACTCCTCAAAGGTGATCTCAGCCATCTGTATTTGTGCAGTATGTATTTCATGGTGACCAGAGGAGGAAGTAGGGGCCCCTCTGTGTTGCCCCGCTCTGGTGGCTAATGAGAGAGGACTGATGGAGGGATAAGGGACCTCAGGGGAGCTCCGGCTGGCCCACAGGTCAAACAGCACAATGGAGGAGGCGTTATAGAGTCTGACACACAACCCCACACAGGAAAACTGGGCTTTAGTGTCAAAAGAGCCCTGAACGCCACATCAATAATACATATAAATACAACTTATCCAATAAGCAGACGGAGAGAATGTCTCTGTTTCATTTGGAAACACGCCGTGACTTTAGATGACTCCACATCCAACGGCCTCCGCTGGTGAACCACAGCCATTTCATGGACCTCTGCACTGAAGTCAATTTCCTGCAGCAGCAGGGGGGCAGGCTTTTGGAAGAGCCACCGCACAGGGGCCTGAGGTGCAGGATTAGCTTAGCCTCGCTGCTAATCAGGGCGGAGGGGAACCTGGTCCTCTCAGCCCAGTC
>NW_007587835.1:0-819 GCF_000523025.1 Cynoglossus semilaevis | reverse complement strand
TTTTTAAGGGTTAAATAAATAAACAAACAAACAAAAAAGATCATGCTGAGATCCGGTATGAATTTCTCAAATATCAGGATCGTCGACCATTTAGCCCAGAAAATTGAAAATGATGGACTGAGCTAACGATCACATGCTGACCAAATGTTGCACAAATGCTTTGAGTAAAGCCAACTGCCTGGCCGTGTATGTGTGTGTGTGCATCAGTTTGGGAAATGACCTCCAAAATTTAGATTTCTCTCTCTTTATCTGTCAGTGTTTCTGCATGCGTATGGGAGTAGCCGTGTGTGTGTGTGTGTGTGTGTGTGTGTGTGTGAGGGTAATGGATTGGAAGTCGCTGAGAAAGTGACAGAATGCAGATGTCTGACAGGAGTTTGATTCGATGATGAAAAGCAGGAAGCCGACTCCAGACTCCAGAGAGGCTGAAGGAACAGACTTGGTCAATATTTCAGTCTAAATCAAACACAGACACATGCTGATCTAGTCTGTAATTCTTGTTGCTGTTTAAGTGTCACTTGTATAAAAAGTAACTGCACTTCCTTTACCATTCATCAACTTGTCTGAGGAGTGTGACGTTGCCGTGTGCAGTGTTCCGACCTTTTACTTAAACTAAAAAGTAAGAAATCTAAGGGACTCACTTGGTATTCGAGGTACTGCGACGGTAAAAGTAAAACTGATCACGACTGTAGTATTAAGGCAACTTCTTACTTCAGAACTCATCAAATGTCTACTTTTGTACAGAGTATGTTTGAATAAATTGTACTCTTATGTCGCATGCATTTATAATAAAAGCTAATATTAAATAAAAGCGAGTAAAAA
>NW_007587834.1:0-819 GCF_000523025.1 Cynoglossus semilaevis | reverse complement strand
ATACCATTGAATACAATTTTCCATACAACCAATGAGTCTTCCTTGGTCAGGTGTTCAAGGTGACCGGCGACGGCAGAGAGAGGACACTGCTGACACTGGGAGAAGCTTTCACACCAGGAAGTGACAGCAGCCACTTCTGTAAGCCCACCGACGTGGCCGTGGACACGAAGACCGGAAACATCTTTGTCTCTGATGGCTACTGCAACGCCAGGATCCTCAAGTTCTCTGCTGACGGCAGATACCTGACAGAGTGGGGAGCAGGTTAGAATCTGGCAAATGGTTTCAACCAACGAGCTGCTGATGTTTCTGCACCAAAGCCCAACGAGAAAGTCGGGTCATTTTAGGCCAAAGGGACATAGAAACTGCTGATTTAATGGTGGATACTTTAGTTATTTCCCCTCATGTAGAATATTAACTTTCTCTATGGGCTTTTGTAGTTGAAAAATAGTTTAAAGTCAGGAGCAAAAGCGGCTTTGGTGCCGCCTTAAGCTGCTGAGAATAAGAGCTGATGTTGCTGCACAAATACTGTACGTTCACACACTTTGTTTTTTTTCTCCCCTGGTTGCAGGTTCCTCCGACAGGAGGAGGCGTTTGCCGTTCCGCATCCCTCACAGCCTGGTCTTCCTTCCAGACAGACAGGAGGTGTGTGTGGCTGACAGGGAGAATGGACGCATCCAGTGCTTCATTGCCGAAACTGGAGAGTTTGTCAAGGAAATTAAGAAAGATGAGTTCGGAGGGAGTGTGTTTGCCATCAACTACAGTCCTGCTGGAGGTGAGGATCTGGGGTCTTTCACCGCCTTTGTTTTTGCTTTAAAAATC
>NW_007587833.1:0-819 GCF_000523025.1 Cynoglossus semilaevis | reverse complement strand
TTTTAGCTGTTAGCAACTTATTTGACAAACTGTTTTAGCTAGCTCATGCTAACATGTTGGTGATGATCATCAAGCTCTTCAATTATTGTCAATTTCTGGATTCCTGTCCTGATTCTATTTATGTTTGTATCCTTAGGTATCACAGGAGAGGCTACATCCTAACATTTAAAAAAATCTGATCCTCTCTGAAAACACTTTGAACGTCTCTGCATCAAAGCAAACGGGTAAAATCCCTGCCACCGGTGTCACCCTCGCCTCGACTTCTTTTCTCTCGTCACTCCATTTTATTCAAATTCCCGTCACTGTAGCTGATTGCATTTTCTAAACGCACCGGAGGAGACGGTTGCATCCCTGCACTTTGAGTCAATAACAGGATGTGACAAAGACACAGAAATGAAAATGGATCGGGCGCTCCTCGCACTGTTGTGCTGCGTAAAAAGGCCCGGGAGCACGGCCGCTCTCTGGCACCATTTATATTTCACAGTGACAGCACATTAGCCGTCCCTGAACGAACGCACGGCTGGTGAAGACCTGCCTCCACACACTCACACAAACACAAGAACGTGAGTTCCTTTGTTGAATGGAGGGCGACGGTTTGACCGACAAGAGGTTTGAATGAAAGAGAAAATGGAAAAATGAAGGTGTCTCACCTTAACCCGGTCTCCTTAGAGAGATTCTGTCTGGAAACACACACACCAAGGCATAATCAAACACACACACATACACACACACACCTCTGTTTCACCAAAGGCTTGTGGGTAGGTGGAGATGTTGAGGAGACTAACGTTGGGTGGGTGTGTGCCTGCTCTCTGTGGTGTT
>NW_007587832.1:0-819 GCF_000523025.1 Cynoglossus semilaevis | reverse complement strand
AATATATATACGTAAATGTATATATATGGAACGTGCTTTTTGAAGTATCGCCTCTCATTCTCCAGTCACTCTCGAACAATGATCTTGTGTTTCATGGGAGAATGTCCCTGAGGTTTTTTTTTGCACTGTACTTAGTGTATAATTATGCACAGATTGTTTAGAGAGGCTGAGCTAAAACGAGAACGTCACAGTCCTGTGCAGTTTCACTATGCTGACATGTGCAGCTTTTGCTTTTTAGGCTATTGTGGAGTTAAATATAAAAAGAAAGACATCAAAACACACAAAAGTGATGTTCCAGTCTAAAATGCAGCCAGAAAAATCCTCCCTTTTGCTGAAGGTTTTATTTTTACTGCCTATTTGCTTTCATATAATAAAGAAAAGTAATGGCAGGAACTATTTCAACGGTAGGACTGTGTTTCAGTTCTATTTTGGGACTCGTCTGCGTCAATAGTCCCAGACCTTCTGTAATGTACAGACTTGAAAATAAACCATAAATCTGACAGCGGCATCAGGCACTGAGGTTTGCAGGACTCGTGGCCCCTGTTGTCTAAGGTGAGCTGCCTCTAGGGCTGATGACACCCAGTGAACTCTATGTCCTGGACCCTGTTTCACCTCTAAGACAGCTTAAGACCTCAGGTGCTGTTTTAAAAGAGAATCTCCAGACACCTTTTTGACAGCTTCTCGTCTTCTCAGTGAGAGACGGCCTCAAATAATTGTTCGAAAGTGTGATCTAATGACATAGTACAAGATTCCCAGTTGGACAGAGTCTGCACCAGACAGCGCTAGTAGATGAAAATGTAAAGGGATATGACTGGATTC
>NW_007587831.1:0-819 GCF_000523025.1 Cynoglossus semilaevis | reverse complement strand
TTTTTTTTTTTTGCATTGTTTTTGACATACTTTAAAAGTTTTGCTACAAATCAAGCTTTCTTTATGGTCTCATTACTTTGTTTAAAAAATAATTTAGTTAAATTTTTAATGGGACATAAAACATGCACAATAGATATTTATACAATTTTCTACAGAATTAAATCTATAATCTGGTTTGTCCAGATATTTGATTAGCTACAGTATGACACAGCACTCATTCATTACAAATAAGAAGTATTTATGCCTGTGTAAACATAGTTCAACCTTGGTCTGTGACTAGAGTCTGTTTGCTTCTACTTCTAGACAGAATGTTCGCTGACCTTGTCCTGAAGGTCCGTGTTTGTCCAGACGTCCCATAGACTGTACATATGATATGATAAGAGAGTTTTCAGTTGCAGGAAATTGTTGCCCAGAGAAACTCGTGAAATGAAGTTGGCTTCAGAAGTTTTTTGTCTTTAAATATATATCTTGTTCAAATGTAGCTACTTCCTATAGGTGAAAAATATTTTGACAAATCCTCAAATCCAAGTCTTAAGTATGAAATCCGTTCCCACCACCATTCCTGGTCAATTTTGTCAGTATAAAATGCACTTAAAGAGAAAGTCAAAGGGAATAAATGATGATTTTTTTTTAAGGGTCAGTGTGATTACAGGCCACGTTTGATTGACAGCTGATTTATTTAAGCCGGGCAATCTGAATCATAGAAATATAATATGACCACATGTCGCTGACACACACACTCAAACACACTTCATATTCCCATAAAGCACTCCAGTGACACCAGTGATACCTGACAGTGACTCAGAGGAGGAAAAATAC
>NW_007587830.1:0-819 GCF_000523025.1 Cynoglossus semilaevis | reverse complement strand
AAATACTCAGTGGACTAAAAACCAACTCTCCTGGAGGACAACAGTCTTTCACATGAGATCACGTGGACGTTGTTCGCAGAGACTTTGAAGTCACTTTGAGGCCGTTCAAGGATAATTTGTATGTTTAGTTTTAGAACGCCTCCTGCGTGGACAACTGTACAGTCACTGCATGTTTTCTGTGTTAGAACAGAGGGTTATGAGCAGGAAAACTTTTTTTTTTATTTTAATCCCATCTTCCTGTGCCAAGAACATGACGAAGCAGCGGCGAACTAAGTTGATGATCTCAAAGATTTTTTTTCTAGTTAAATGATATCAACACAGAGGAAGGGGATCAAACGTTAGAGCTCTTCCTGATAATTATGGTCAATACTCCCTCTGTTTTTGGACCATAACCTGCCTCAGAGATTGTTTAAATCCCTGACATTACTGGGCTTCAAACATAAATACAACAGATTAGTGTTGGATTTGGATCAGTCTGTTAAACTGGAAACTGAATCTGGATCCGTCGTGGCTTCACGTCACAGCCTGGTGAATGGTTGGAGTTAGTGAACTGGCCCAGAACATGCATATCAGGGTCAGCACACGAGACACAGGGCCGTGTCATTGTGATCACCGGGTCTTTACATGGTCTCAGAGAGTAAAGACACCTCCTGACCCTGACCCTGACCAGCGTTTACGTTTCCTTCTCGGTTTGATCAGGATCAGTTGACTTCAAGCTGTATCAGCTACAAACCAATGTTTTTACTAACTTTCAGTGAGTCAGTTTAACTCTCAATTTCTCTGTTTTTATGTTTTGAGCTGTTGAAAGGAATGTTAAGA
>NW_007587829.1:0-819 GCF_000523025.1 Cynoglossus semilaevis | reverse complement strand
AGAGAGAGACAGCTGATGACAAAGTTAAAATAAAAACAGGTGGGTGAGGGAGGAGGAGAGAGGGAGGGGGAGAGAAAGAGGGGGAGGGAGGGGGGGAGGGAACAGTGAGGTGCAGAGAGATAATTGGGCTGTCCAGAACAAGGGCATGGAGAGAGGCCTCCAAACCCTCTGTGTGTGTGTGTGTGTGTGTGTGTGTGTGTGTCCCATGAAAGAGTTCTCTTTTCTGACAAATACATTGTTTTGATCAGTGTGTGTGTGTGTGTGTGGACCACGGTCTGTATGTGTGTGTGTGCTGTCCCCCTCTGAGACCCAGCCGGTGTGTGTGTGTGTGTGTGTGTCTAACACAGTGAGATGACAGAGTTGTACAGAGTCCTGCCGTTACGCTCTGCCTCACAGAGTGTATTTGATCCACAATCACTCCCCAACACACACACACACACACACACACACACACACACACACACGGCCCTGGGAGGCCGCTGCAGGGACAGGGAACACAGGGGAGAAAATGATGAGAGGAGAGAGGGGGAGAGAACGGGGGAGAGACGGTGGGTGAAGGTTAGGGAGCCACAGAAAGTTCACTTTTCTTCTTCACTTCATTAAGCTGTGAATCCTCTGACCTGGTCTGGTACGCAGTAATACACGGTAGTACACGGTAGTACACGGTAGTACACGGTAATACTCAGGTCACATGAGGACCTTTTATTTATATCAAGTTTTTTTTTTTTTAACATTTTACTAAATAAAAATGAAACTTTGTGGAGAGACTCCAGGGGTCGACAGCAAAAATACGACACCAGTCATAAAAGAAATAATGAC
>NW_007587828.1:0-819 GCF_000523025.1 Cynoglossus semilaevis | reverse complement strand
TCTCTTGTCCTTACCTGCTCCTTACTGTACCTATTTTTATTCACCTGGATCTTGTTTTTCTTTTTCTCCACCTTGTGTATTTGCTCTGCTTTCTGCCAACCTCCTGTGCCAGATTGTCTTTGTCTTCTTTGGCAAGCACTCCAGCATCTCTTATGGTTTTGTGCCGACTGCTTAGCCTTCTTGACTCTATAAACTGCAACTTTATTTTAAGCTTCAACAATCTTGTTTCCCCACTGAGAACTTTAAACTTGCATATACAATCTCTCATTTATCGGGCAAAGCTGAAGTCTAGAGTATTGTTCTTTTAGTCCTCCCTTGCTTTTACCCTCTTGTCCCTGGTGGCATCTGCCTGGTCTTCATCATTAGAATAAGAACTGTGTACTGATCCCTAAGCCCAAACCATTTGTCTCACACCGAACAACAATTGAATGAGTGGCAAACTCTAAGTACACCATCAATCTAAATCTGACACCGTGCGAATGAAGTTTGAAAAGTTGAGCTTTTCAGGTGGATTGGCCCCACAACATCCAATCAGCGATAAGTTCATCGTGATGACACCCCTTGAAGTTAAGCAGAGAAGTCTGTAAACAATCGAGGAAAAGCTTATCATCTCAGTGAGCACCAACACCACGTTCTACTGGGACCACAATAAAAACAAAAAGGTAGCCAGAAAGAGGCAGTCTCTGGTAACTTTTGAGACTATCTGTAGGTTCTTTTACTCTGTGACTGACTACGTTTCGCTTCATTTGCGAAAACAAGTGTGAATGAAGCCCCGAGCGTATTGTACATACAAGTGCACCAGGACTTAACAGAAAAAAA
>NW_007587827.1:0-819 GCF_000523025.1 Cynoglossus semilaevis | reverse complement strand
CCTACATCAGTAAGCTCCATAATAATAATATACATTTCCTGACTCTGTAGACCTTACCATGCTCTGCTGCTGCTGGAGAGTGAAAAGGCTTTGCTCAGCCAACTTCCTCTGGACTGTTCGTCAGCGATGGTTCGTCTGATCAAGACGTGCTCACCCGTAAAAAACCTCCAGCAGCTTGCCCAGGATTCAGACCTGGCTCTGCTTCAGGTATAAACCAGTCACACCATTGAGCGGCAGCTTATCACTGAGGCTTTGGACAAATCAAAATAGATAAAAAAAAAAATAAACTGGACAGAAGTTTTACTCTTTATATACAGTATGTTTTGAAGAAGGTCAAAGAAGAAGTATAGTATTATCGTACTGCCATCTAGTGGATGACATTTATCTTAGTCAGTTTCCATGAGCAACCAAAGTGAATATTTTCTTTTGCATGAAACTTTTAGCCTTGAGCCTTTTTGTCTTTTAGCCTTAATCCAGAATGTTGTCTTTGCTCAGATTTTTCAAATTGCTGCTCACCTGGTGTATTGGGGCAAAGCCATCATCATCTACCCGCTGTGTGAAAACAACGTGTACATGCTGTCTCCTCATGCCCACATCTGCCTGTGAGTGTCTGTATAAATTACATTATGAGTGTTGAATAAGATTTATTTCAGAAGTTTACTTAGTGATATACAGACAAATACTTTTAATAGGATTAGTGTTAATGTTAATGTTATGTTAATCTCTAAATGCACTCGTTACTGAAATGAGTCCTGCGAAAAGCTCTTCTCTGAAAAGAATTAAAATAGATATAGAATGACTTTAGAATAATAGAAAATA
>NW_007587826.1:0-819 GCF_000523025.1 Cynoglossus semilaevis | reverse complement strand
GAGTAAGATAAACTGGTGCCCGGATCTGTGGACACCTACATCCTACACTCCATCCCCGAGAGGAAGTGTTGTGGCCTGAATACAAACCGAATCTGAAAAATGGAGGTCAGAAATATCAGGTGGCTCAAAGCGACACGGGTCATTAGTTCCAACAGCAGACAGCTGGTCTGGACACAGAAGAAATAATTATCTTCTGCTAACTTTTAATGGCCTCCATGTCAGGTGGAGAATTAATGGAGTAAACAAAGACTCTCTCCTGTGGAGCACTAATGGGACTTACATGCACTTATACCATCACTGTATGCACTTATTGTTCCTAAGGTTCCGTTGGTGGGTGAGGGTCTGTCTGTTGGTTCATTAGTTCTATGATTTAACATGGTCTGTCCAGAGATCCTATTTAGGGAATTGGACCTGCGTCCGTCCTGCTGTAGCCTCGGCAGTGCTGTTTTTACTCCTAATGGACAATCCGTCTGTCAATCATGTACGTCGTCCTGTCATGTCCACCGTCACTGACGCTGACCACGAGCTACGACTACTGAATCACAGACAGTTAGGCGTTGGTCATCTTCCTACACACCTGGGTGTCGTGTTGTAAAGTCAGCTGATGACTCAGTGATAATGTCTGCCGTGACCGAGGACGACTTTATCGACTGGTCATTTTCTCTGTCATTTTCTCATTATCATCGAACCATCGTGAAAAACCTGCGTCATCGACGACCACTCTGTCAAAGTCGTGGACTGTTACCAACACTTTGGCATCATCGCTCACCGCAAGTCCAGCTTTTAATTCTCATGTCGATGGAGTCTGCAGAAAAAAAA
>NW_007587825.1:0-819 GCF_000523025.1 Cynoglossus semilaevis | reverse complement strand
ATCAAGATGGGACAAAAAAAAAAAAAACAACGAGAAAGACGAGGACAAGAGGGAATATTTGTGACAAAACACACGCAGCAAAGTGAAATTAAGACCAAGTGCTGGCCTCGTGACAGGTTTTACAGTCATTGATTTCCTGCTTTATGTAGTCACACATGCAGCCATTTTTATCACCGGCTAGCTGAAGTGTTACAACGCTGTAGAGTATTTTTTTTTATTGTGTGAAAACGACAATATCTGGACAGGGCAGTAAAACACAGGCTTCTTAAAATAAAAATAAAAGTTAAAAAAGAGATTCTCTGAAGACAGGAGCCTTATTTTAGATGACAATGTGCACACCAGGTTATGGACGTTAGTTAAATGTCACATGACAAAAGACCCCAGAGGTCATCCAATCACTGATGGCCATTCAGCGGCTCTTGGCAGAGGTTGGCCCCATTATAGATTCTCTTATTAGAGCCCTTCTATAGGAGCAGGTCAGCGGGGCTGTGACAGGAGTCACGGAGATGAATGATTCTGACATAAAACACACACACACACATTCAGACATCAACACATACACACACTTCAGAACAATTGATGGCCATAACGCAACTCCTAGACTATAATAAAATAAAGCCATAGTATGAATTAGCTGCACCAAATATGAGCGTTCAAGTAAGTAGGTCAACAATGACGGCTGTTTGATGGAATATTAACATCTGTGACAAAGACAGGAGGAAGTCGTACTGTAAGATGTAGTAGTTTCAATATAAGACATTTAATAATTGTCTCCTCCAGGTTCAAACTCAGTGGATTTAACTGGCTCTTCAACCTTGA
>NW_007587824.1:0-819 GCF_000523025.1 Cynoglossus semilaevis | reverse complement strand
CCTTTTTTGTTCCAAGGACCGATAATACTGCGTCATCCTCATTAAATTCTCGAAATAAATTATATTCTGTTAGTATCAGAGTCTGAATGACCTGTTGTTTTGAAACACTGCCATATTAGGAAATGACTGGATTCCTTTTGAATGAAACTTTTTTTTTTTACTGTTTCACCAGATCTGGGGTTTAAGACCCTCGTAACAGACAAAGATTTGGGTAATAGACCTATCTGACAGGACTAAAAAAAAAGGACCCCAGAAAAAGATTTATGAATACAATGAAAGGGGAGGTGGATATGGTTAGCGTATCATAAATGTAGGCGACGCAAAGAACACAGTGGAACGGAGGTATGAGAAGAGGTTAATAAACATATTACCTTTGCTTGCCTTGTACTTTTTAAAGACAAAAATTACCTGATGACATAATAGTCAACGTTGGTGGTATCAGGCATTTTCCAGGACAGCAGTATGCCGCTAGAGCCCACTGGGTCTCCTTCCAGATCAAAGGGGGTACCCAGACCTGTGGGTGGACAAAAAAGTTGTTATTATGTTTAGGATTTGTTGGGACTAAATAAAATATTTAAAATTGTTTGATGAATACTTAGTTCTGTACATGTGGACATTGAAGAAACATCTTTTACTCACACAAAACCTTTTCCAAATTTGTTCACTTTGTTGATAATGGCCTAATTTTTTCGCAGGGAATTTTGTGGGTGATCTGGTAGAATTTGGGGATTTTATTTTATAGCATTTTTATTTGCCTCTTCAGGTGGAGGTTAATCAAAGGAGTACAGGGGCTACATGAAGTTTTTGAGTTCGGATGCA
>NW_007587823.1:0-819 GCF_000523025.1 Cynoglossus semilaevis | reverse complement strand
TTTTACAGGGATGCAGAAACGCGAGGTTCTGAACTGCCGTAAAATCCGTCACTTTGGCAGCATGGTGGTGGTGGAGACACTGATCTGTGAGCCGTAGGTTCTCATACTTGCTCCCAGGGTCTAACATATTTTAATCCTCACCTGTTGTTCAATGTTCATTTTCTGAACTTCTGTTCAAGTGGTTTTGTCAGGAAAATGAGGTGACAATTTACTGCTTTTTAAATTTCAAAACTGTGTTGAAACTATGTAATTCTCTATGTTTCTCACTTACATGGAGGGAAGAGGGCTTTTATACTGTCATCTTTGATTTTTAAAATTAAATTATTTTAATTGCAGAAAACCCCCCACAACGTGATTATTAAGGCATAACTTTACTTTTGTTTGAGCTAAGAAATTGTTTTAAATATTCATTCATTGTTTGAAAAATAGAATAATCTCTACGCCCTTCAATTTTTATCTACGGTTTTCTGTTAAGTTTATTTCTTTTGGATAAAAACACATTCTACTACTTTGTTTATATAATCTCATTAAAACCCTTACAAAAATAAGACAAAATGTTGTGTTTGTATTTCTGGTATGCTGCCAAATGCACAGGTCAGGGCAACTATGTATTCACAAAGAAACACAGCTCAGCTCAAATTGAATAGGCATAAGAAAAAGTAAGTACCAGAATGAACAGCATGAAAGTCACAGCACTGTCACACAGGCTGTTGTGGTTAGATAACTATTAACTTATGCCCTTAATAATATATACAGTGTCATGTCTAGTTTTGGTCGGGCAGTTCTTGAGTTTCAGGAACCTGCAAAGTGATAAGGTTG
>NW_007587822.1:0-820 GCF_000523025.1 Cynoglossus semilaevis | reverse complement strand
TTAATGATATGTTGATATGGATCCAACTGTAGTTTGGTCTATCATTAGTCTATTTTCGTGAATTTTCAATTCTTCTAACAAATGAACCGTGTGACTTTGTTCTGCTTCGCCGTCGGCTGTCGGCGTAAAAAGTGACTGTGGAGGAAACACATTTTTCTACATGAGGAATAGCGGGATTAACAAGTCCATTATTGAGGCTGTTGCTCCTGTCACACCTCCACACACCTCTCTCACAGAGAGGAGACACAGAGCCAAGAGAATCACACAGCTGCCTGCCTGTTTGAGTGCAGCTCCTCTGCACAGGGCTGGTAAAACAAATCTTTATCTGAAAAGACATGCACACAGGAACAAGTCACACATTAGATTAGCGTTAGATTGAGCCCCAGATCTGGTCAGAGGGATCAACGTCATGTGGAAGTTGGTGTTAAAGCAGAATTTCTAATATATTCGTAATGTGTCCTAAGAGTTATTTTAAACCTATGTTTACTGAGGGGGAATGGGGGGGGCGAAGGGGTCCTGATTCAGAGAGAGGAGAAACACTAAAGAAATGGACTTTTATCCGTGTATTAACGAGATAAAGTAAGTGCAGTATATAAAGTATTATTGAATTGACATTAATCTAAGATTTATTTATTTTTTGCGCCGTATGTTGTTGCTTTTAGTCATGGAGAAAAATTTTCCTGACTCAGCTTAGATGACATAATGTGTACATTGACCAGAGCGATAAGCTGTTGCTTAATCTTGGCACAACTTTAGCAATATGGAAAACTCCAAAGTGGCAGAAAAGTACTTTAGGGTGGTGCAGCTTCTGCATATTTGT
>NW_007587821.1:0-820 GCF_000523025.1 Cynoglossus semilaevis | reverse complement strand
TGTGCTTGTCTCAAATAGTGGCTTCATTAGTGAGAGCACTCTCGTCTTTTCCTGTCTCTTCCTGTCCATAATTTGTGCTCTTTATTCTGTTTGTTGTGGTGAAAAGCAGAATTGAACCCCTCTTGTTGTCCTCCTTTTAGTAGTTGCGTATCTGTTTATGTCTGGCCAACAGTGTCACACAGACCGTCTCTGTTCTCGTGTTGTCTCTTCTCTCTTCTAATGAGCTCTGCTCAACATTCTGAAATGTGGCCTTTACTCTGACGCCAAGAGGGAGTGAAAGACATGAATAAGATGAGGAGGAGAGGCAGCATGGGTAGATGGCAACACTCTGTCACTGCAGCAGCACAAGAATGTTAAGTACAGACAAACGTTTGTGTCTGTAAGCTGTTAAACATACGCTGCTCATATAAACACTAGTAATTACCCGACAAACATATTTCCAAATAGGCTCTCACACATTTTATTGTAAATCAGACTTTAAATTTCCATCACTTCATCAGCCACTCCTGATGGCATGTGGTTTGACTCTCAGCATGTTTCCCAGTGTTACTATAAAATGCTGATGTACTTACTGCATATAGAGCATGAAATGAGGAAGCAGCGTTTCCTTCCTGCTGCTTTTAATGGACATATGAGAGAATGACAGATTCATTCTCTCTTTCCATCAGCTGTTTGATTTGTTGTTGCCCTTTCGGTAAAACTGGTTCTTTAAACCAGGGTTGCTCAACCCCTGTTTGTGGACAAGTACCGGTTCGTTGGTCATTTGTGGGCCACAGTGAAATCATTTAAAGATAATTTCACATTAGTATGTCATTCAGAC
>NW_007587820.1:0-820 GCF_000523025.1 Cynoglossus semilaevis | reverse complement strand
TGTGGATCTGGGAAAGTGGTGACCCTGATGGTGATCAATGACTTTGACCAGGGAACCACTGATCAATGACTTTACTAACATGGAACTGGGACAGTTGATCATTTTATACAGAGAATGGAACTGACTCCTACTGTTATTTACTCCTTATCTGTGTATATCATGTGTACTTTTCTAGTACTGACCACCTCTTGAAGTACTTCACACTACAGTTAGTAAACTATCAATGTCTGAATTTAAATTTAAATCATCTTTAAGGTGAATAATCTGCCTTCTATTCTACAGATTTATATTATTAATATGTCAGCTGCAGCCTGACAGACTGATCTGGGAACAGTTTTAGAGAAGAACTGGATTCTTTTAAACCTTAAGTCTAATCATTTACTCTAGAATCTTCCCATAACACAAACTCAACAACATAATTAATATTTATGAAAGGATTCATCTGTGCCCCGCCCCCCAGTTTGGACATACAGTGAAAATACCATCTCTAATGAATCTGATGTGGTGTGTTTTTACCAATTCCTCCTCTGTATTGTGTGTCTGCTCAGGTCTACATTGGACAGGTCTGTATTGATCCTGATTCCACCTCATACATAACAACAGTGACCATGCCTGTGTCCAGATGCGGCCCAGTCTTGTGTCCTGTGGTCAGTGTGAGTAGAAAGTTGTTCTCAGGTTCCCACACTGAGTCTCTGTGCTGGCTTCAATCCACAACAAAAGACTCTCTGAATGGAGCTTTTGTCACTGATCCTGGACGTGTGGTGGAGTGGAAACAACAGTCTGACATCACCGACCATCTGGAGGGAAACAACCTGATTGG
>NW_007587819.1:0-820 GCF_000523025.1 Cynoglossus semilaevis | reverse complement strand
TTTGGTTGTGTGCAGTGGTGGGCTGTGACTCAATGACAAGGAGTTCACTTTCACTAAATTCTACGAGACAGCTGCTCCACTTCACATCTTTTCCATTAGTGAACGAGCCACACAGGTCTCTTAAGGACATCATGGATGTCTTTGCTGAGGACATTTTCCTCTGAAGACTCAAAACCTCATATTATTTCACTATTTTCCCACCCAGACATTTGGCTGTAGACCATTTTCCATGTCATTGTGTTGTTTAGTGAGTATTATTTGTTTAAACTCAACTTATAACAGCTTCAGGGTCAATTTTTGTTTGTACTTTCTATTAAAAGCCATTTCCATTCCAACTTAATTTCATTCACAAGCTTTTGTTAGTGTTTTTCGGTTATCTGTTTGTGCTTTACATTATAAAATGTGCATTAAAACATAGCCAACTTTGTGTCTGCCATCCTCGAACCTCATTAGAAGTGCGTATACTTTTGTTGCAAGTCTCTTGACTTAGTATGTAACAAACTGTAGGGCAAAGAAAGAGTGGGGGGGTGGGGCACGGCGGAGGCTAAAGCTAGACCAAGCATATACAAACACAATGGCTTTCAACCAGCACAGAATGCCACAATAAAGTGGACGTAGAAATGTCATAAAATGAGTATATAAAAGCTTAATGTCAGACTTCTGTTTTGCCTCAAACATTGTGATGGTGGAGGAGGTCATGATAACATTTCTACTCAGACGGTCCAAACAGTGGTCCAAACAGGGACAGAGCAGGAGACAATGGTGGTTTGTGTGGACATGAAATAAAGCGTGGCAGCTGGACAGGGATTTCTTCTTCCTG
>NW_007587818.1:0-820 GCF_000523025.1 Cynoglossus semilaevis | reverse complement strand
GCATAAGTTACTATGGTGATCTAGCTGCATTCAAAGAGAACCACCTTTGTAGTACACAAAAGCCTGGCTTTAGACGTGACCCTTCAGGCAGACAACTTCAAAATCAGTACAAAAATCTTAAGATGCCAACCTTCATAAAACGGTGGAGTGGCTCTGACAGTACGTGACTTCTCTTCTTCTCTTCTTCCCAGAGTTCAACTCCTTCATCTGAAGTTCCAGCTAAGGCTGAACCAGATGACCAGGACTGTGTTGGGGACAGCAGCACACAGCCGAGCAGGAGGTCCAGTCCACCTTCAAACAGAGCGTCCCTTGGGTTCTCCCCGGTGTCTGTTCATCAGTCCAGTCGCCCAGTGTGGGCGCAGATGAGAAAGTCCCACAGCAGCAGCCTGAGCAGCCTGGGAGAGACGACGGCAGCCGAGAGGATGGACTGTAAAGTCCACAAGTCTGGGAGCAGGAGAGAGAATCCTCAGGTCAGCTCAGGTTCACTAAAGGACTCCCCGTGTCCATTACCCAAAAAGGTCTTCTCTGAAGTCAGTATTAGTATCAGTATGATGAGTCACTTGTTTAAATGATTGTATTGGAACAGAGAGAGTCATTTAGAGAATATTAGTTAATAACCTAAATCATCGTTGTTTTCTTGCTGTTGACCAGGATGGAATCATCTCCCCAGAGATGGACAGTGGATTTCTTGGTTCTGAGAGCAGCCATTTCACTGGTGCTGTAGCTCCCAGTCTTCTCCACCAGGTGTCATCACAAAGGTACACTTAACTATTAAAGCTAAGAACACAGTGCGGGCTGCATGACTTTTAGTTTTTTTTTT
>NW_007587817.1:0-820 GCF_000523025.1 Cynoglossus semilaevis | reverse complement strand
CTCTGCTTCTATCCACTTTTAATATCCACAAACAATCCAGTGCAGAAAAATTGACCAAGAAGCTAATTAATAAATTCAGTTCCCAGACAATAAGTTAACTAAATGTCATTTTCAGCAAACACTTCATCTCCCTGATTACATTATTTGATTTTTCATTTACTAACAGCATCTCACAAACCCACAAAATGTCAAATTATTCGAAATGCCTAAACCAAGTCCACCTTGGACAAAGTTTTCAATATAGATACAAGTAGACAAACTTCATGAAATGAGATGATAATTTGTGTTTATTTTCTCTCAGCTGCACTATTTTAATTTAGTTTTAATAAAGAAGGAGTTTGAATTAAAGCTATACAAAACTCAAAGCCAACACCAGGAGAAGAGAACATGTGACACCTCTTTAAGCCACTCTTCACTGGCTAACAGTGACGTTTGGATATAAATTTAGCTCTTTACTATCAAACATTGTTATGGTTAGGGTTAGGGTGCGTGGTCCCTTAAAACTGGAGCACTGCGGCTACAGAATATACTGCTACAATTTCTACATAGCACTTCTACAGTTAATTAAAAAAAAAAAGAAAACAGCTCAAAACCCTTTTACTTTAACAGGCTTTAAAATAATTAAGATTTATCACCTGATTTTTATGTCACATTTTATGTCATAGTAATTTAACCAAAGATTTTATACATGCTCTTGTTTCTTTATGTGCTCGTTTTATGTTTTTTTAATTGTTTATAACACTGTAAAGCCCTTTTTTGACCTGCTGTAAAAATAATCTCATTTTTTCTATAAGACCATAGGTTTGATCTCCTGCAGGGA